>NC_064859.1:11803959-11936459 GCF_024139225.1 Suncus etruscus
ACCCTTCTATTCTAACTGAACTCTCCACTTTTTGTGGCAAGCTTTCTACCATGAATTGATCCTCCTAATCCTCATCTCTATTATTTTTGGACATCATCCCCCACAGAGGAGTGAGATTATGTTCATCCCTCTCTCTCTAACTCATTTCACTCAGCATAAATCTTCATGTCCATCTATGTATTAGCAAATTTCGTGACTTTATTTTCCTAATGGCTGCTCCATTGTGTAGATGTATCATGGTTTCTTTAGCCACTCATCTCTTGTCAGGCACCTGGATTGCTTCCAGTGTCTGGCTGTTGTAAATAGTGCTGTGATAAACGTGTTAGTGAAGAGGGCATTTTTGTATTATGTTTTTGCGTTCCTAGAGTGTATCCCTAGGACTAGTTTTGCTAGATCATAAGGAAGCTCAATTTTCCAGGTTTTTTGAGGAATATCTATATTGTTTTCCAGAAAGGCTGAACTAAACAGCATTCCCACCAGCAATGAATGAGAGTTTCTTTCTCCCACATTCATGCCAACACTGGTTATTCTTGTTAATGATATGTGACAGTGTCTGTGGGTGTGAGATGATACCTCATTGTTGTTTTTATTTGCATCTCCACCATGATTATTGATGAGTATTTTTTCAGGTATTTCTTCTTCTGTATTACTTCTTTGAGTAAATGTCTATTCATTTCTTTTCCCCAATTTTTGATAGGGTTATATATTTTTTCTCATTAAGTTCTGCCAGTACCTTATATATCTTAGATATTACCATTTATTAGATGGGTATTAGGTTAATAGTTTCTCCCATAGCCTTTATGTCCTAGTTACTGTTTCTTTTGAAAGGAAGAAGCTTCTCAGTTTAATATAGTCTCATTTATTTATCTCTACTTCCACTTGTTTGGACAGTGGTGTTTCTTCCTTGAAGATGCTTTTAGTCTCAGTGTCATGGAGGGTTTTTTTTTTTTTGTCTATGTCTTCCTCTATATACCTTATAGTTTCAGATTGATATCAAAGTCTTTAATAAAGAGAGCTCTAAGTTCACTTTTTTGCATGTAGTTGACCAGTTTTCACAACACCACTTGTTGAAGAGGCTTTCCTTGCTCCACTTTATATTTCTTGACCCTTTATCAAAGATTAATTGGTTAGTTGGGAGTTAGTCTCAGAAAACTCAAGTCTATTCCATTGATCTAAGGGTCTATCTTTGTTCCAATATCATGCTGTTTTAATTACTATTACTTTATAGTAAAATTTAAAGTTGGGGAAAGTAATGCCTCCCATCTTCTTTTCCCCAAGAATTGCTTTAACTATTTGTGGGCATTTATTTTTCCAAATGAATTTCAGGAGTATTTGATCTACTTCTTTGAAATTTATCATGTGTATTCTCAGAGAGAGATTACATTAAATATGTATATTAAATATTTATGCTTTGGATGGGGCTGGCGAGGTGGCGCTAGAGGTAAGGTGTCTGCCTTGCAAGCGCTAGCCAAGGAAGGACCGCGATTAGATCCCCCCCCCCCCGGGGGGTGGGGAAGATATTTATGCTTTGGGAAGTATTGTCTTTTCTTCTTTCTTTCTTTTTTTTTGGTTTTTGGTTTTTGGTTTTGGGGCCACACCTGGTGACACTCAGGGATTACTCCTGGCTATGTGCTCAGAAATTGTTCCTGGCTTGGGGGACCATATGGGACACCGGGGATCGAACCCAGGTCTGTCCTGGGCAGCCTCCTGCAAGGCAAATGCCCTACCAGTGAGCTATCACTCCTGGCCCCAGTATTGTCATTTTAATGATGTTAATCCTTCCAGTCCATGAGCTGGGTGTATATTTTCATTCCTTTGGGTCCTCTTTTATTTCTTAAAGCAGTATTTTGTAGTTTTCTTTGTGTAGGTCTTTCACCTCTTTAGTTAAGTTGACTCAGAGGAACTTGATTTTGTGATGCACATTGTAAATGGGGTTGTCTCTTTCTACTCTTTCATTATTTGTGTATAAAAATGCCATGGATTTTTATGTGTTAATTTTATAGCTTGCCACTTTACTATACAAATATATTGTTTCTAGAAGCTTTCTGTAGAGTCTTTGGGATTTTCTAAATATAGTATCATGTTATCTGCAAACAGTGAGAGCTTGACTTCTTCCTTTTCTGTCTGGATGCCGTTGATATCTTTTTCTTACCTGAATGCTATTGCAAGCACTTCCAGTACTATGTTGAAGAGAAGTGGTGAGAGGGGGCAACCTTGTCTTGTACCAGATCTTAGAGGAAAGGCTTTTAGTTTTTCCTCATTGAATATTTGCCATGAGCTTGTGGTAAATGGCCTTGACTATATTGAGGAAAGTTCCTTTCATTCCCATCTTGTTGAGAATTTTTAATCATTAATGAGTGTTGAACCTTGTCAAATGCTTTCTCTGCATCTATTGATATGATAATATGATTTTAATATTTTTTCTTGCATCTTTAGAATTAATACTACTTGGTCATATTGTAGAACCTTCTTAATGAGCTGTTGGATTCTATTTGCTAGAATGGTTTGAGGATCTTTGCCTCTATGTTTATCAAGGATATTGGCCTGTGTTTCTCTTTTTTGTGGTATCTTTCTCTGCTTTTGGTATTGGTGATCTTAGCTTTATAGAGATGATTTTAAGTGTTTCTATTTCTTCAGTTTTCTGGAAGAGCCTGAAAAGGATTGGCAGTAGGTCCTTTTGAAAGGTTTGAAAGAATTTACTGTGAATCCATCAAGGATTGGGCTTTTGTTTTGGGAAAGCCTTTTGACTACCATTTCAATTTCCCTAATAGTGATAGATCTGTTCAGATAGTCTACATCATCTTGATTCAACCTTGGGAAGTTATAAGAGTCCAATAATTCATGCATTTCTTCCAGGTTCTCTTGTTTTGTGGCTTAAAGTTTCTCAAAGTAGTCTCTGATTATCCTTTAAATTTCTGCAGTATCTGTAGTAACCTCCCTGGTTTATTAAGTTTCTCTATTTTTCTTTGTGAGTCTTGCTGTGGCTTATTGTTCTTGTTTATTTTTTCAAAGAACCAACTCTTATTTTCTTTGATCTTTTGGGTTGTTTTTGGATTTTCAGTTCATTAATTTCTGCTCAAAACTTTGTTATTTCCTTCCATCTGCCTATTTTTGGTTCATTTTGTTGATCATTTTCCAATTTTTAAACTGTTCCTTTAAGCTATTTATCATCATTCCTGATGAATGCCTGCAAAGCTATAAATTTTCTTCTAAAGGGGCCAGAGCAGTGGTGCATGTGGTAAGGCGTTTGCCTTGCCCGCACTATCCTCGAACAAATCGCGATTCTATCCCCCGGCATCCCATATGGTCCCCGAAGCCAGGAACGATTTCTGAGCACATAGCTTGGAGTAATCCCTAAGCATCACCAGATGTGGCCCAAAACACAAACAAACAAAAATTTCTTCTTAATACTACTTTTTCTGTGTCCCATAAATTTGAATAATTCATGTCTTTATTCTCATTTGTTTCTAAGAATCTTTTGATTTTCTCTTTGATTTCTCTGTTCAGTAGTGAGCTATTTAATTTATAGGTGTTAAAGTTTTTTCTCTGTGTCTGTTTGTAATTCACTTCTAATTTTAGTGCATCATGATCTGAGAAGGTAGTTGATACAATTTCCATCCTCTTGATTTTATGGAGGTTTGTTTTGTGGCCCAGCATAAGCCACTCTCTTACACTTCTTCCTTCAGAACCAGTATATTCTTGTTGAGTTTTAGCCTGGTTGACCTATAGGGATGACAGGTCAGTGTTGAAGTCTCCCACTATTATGTTGTTGTTATTGATGTATTTCTTTAAATCTATCAGCAATTGTTTTAAATATCTTGCTGGCTCCTCAGTGGGTGTATATATGTTTAAGGGTGTACATATACCTTGATTATTAAGAAACATCCATCTCTATATCTTAAAACCTTTTAAAGTGGGCCCGGAGAGATAGCACAGCGGCGTTTGCCTTGCAAGCAGCCGATCCAGGACCAAAGGTGGTTGGTTCTAATTCCGGTGTCCCATATGGTCCGTCCCCTCCGCCCTGTGCCTGCCAGGAGCTATTTCTGAGCAAACAGCCAGGAGTATTGCCTGAGCACCGCCGGGTGTGACCCCCCCCCAAAAAAAAAAAACCTTTTAAAGCATAAAGCCTGTGTTGTTTGATATTTGTATGGCCACCCCAACTTTTTTAAGTGAGTTGTTTGCTTAAATGATTGTCCTCCAACTTCTGACTTTGAGTCTATGTTTGTCTGATTATTCAGATGGGCTTCTTTCAGGCAGTCAAATGTTGGATTTAACATTTTGATCCATTATGCCACTCTGTCTCTTAATTGGTGCATTTAGGCCATTAACATTGAGAGAGATGATTATCATGGCATTGTCATATTTTTATTGAAGTTTGTTCTGTGTGTTGGATATGTCTTGCCTTAAAGTAGACCCTTCAGCTCTCCTTTTAAGTTGATTTAGGATCTGTAAAGTTCTGAGCTGTTGTTTATCCATGAAGCTCTGTATGCTTTCTTCAAACTTTCCTTCCTGAAAGTCTGACTGGGTAAAGTAATCTTGGTGAAGCATTCATTTTTCTGATTTTTGTCACTATATCCCACCACTATCTTTAGGCTATGAGAATTGCTTGTGATAAATCTGCTCTAAATCTTAGGATGCCTCTTATGAACTTGCTGTTTTCAGTATTCGATCCCTATCTGTGGTTTTCATCATTGTGACTAGTATTTGCCTTGGGGTGCTTTACTTAGGAACTTTTTTAGCTGGTACTCTTTAGGCATCCAGGATATGGTTGCATGCACTATTTAGTCTGGGAAATTCTCAGAAATTATGTCCTTGACTATTAAATCTAATGGGTGTTTTCTTCCTTTGTCTTTGGGACCCCAATGATCTTATGTTGTTAGTATTGACTTTATCCCAGAGTTCTTTTGTCATCTGTTCACTTTCTTTGAGGATTTTTTTCCAGCCTCTTCTGTTGTATGAGGTGTTATCCTCTTCTACTCATCTTAAACTTCACCGACTATGTCCTCAATGGCTGTTACTCTTGCTTTCCAGTGATGTTTTCATTTCACCTACCATATTTTTTAGTTTTCAGCCTTGATATTTCTGTTTGAAGTTTTCTTATTTTTACGCTCATATTTGCTTGTGTCTTATGGGATGTCCTCCCATTGTTTAAGTTCTTTGAACATCCTTAACATTTTTCTCTAAAGTCCTGATCAGAGATATTATGTAAGTGGCTGGTGGTGGTAGAGTCTCCAGAACTAGCATCATCACAGTCACAAATTTGGGATTCTGAATAGTTTTCCCATTGTGAACTTTGTTGTATGGTTCTGTTATTATGCATTGTGGTGCAGCTCCTTGATTGGAAGAAATGTGCAAACATGGAGTGAAGCAGTGGAGCTATGGTCTTGCTAGGATAATACACCTCAGCTTGATTCAAACTAGAGCTTCCTCCCCCCAAAAACACCACCCACAACTGACAGGCTGCTGTCAATTCACATAGAGTTCACAGTTCTAGGTTCACATACTTCCAGTTTGATTCAAACTGGTGCTTTTTAAATCCACACTGGCCACCACCTCCAACCACACCTACTGGTCTCACACACCTCAGCTCAATTCAAACTGGGGCTTTTTCTCCAAAATCCACCCACAACTGATAGGCTGATCCATCTGGGTTTACAAACCTCAGGTTTGATTAAAACTGGTGCTTTTAAATCTAAATTCTGGCCATCACTATGGCCACTCTAGTCTTATACACCTCAGTTGGATTCAAACTGGGGATTTTTTTTCATCATGCTTTAGACTCAGGAATTAGGTGGTTGAATTTATCTGCCCATGAAGATAGGGGTCTGGGTTTGGCCAGTTCACCTCAAAGATGCCACCTCATGAGAAGATCTGTTTGAAGGATGCTTTCTCCTGACTCTTCTCACAGGAGCTGGAACAGCTTGGATGAAAGCCAGCCCCAGATAACTGAGGTGGAAATGAGAGAGTTAGGGTCTGACCCAGTCTGTATCTTCCAAGCCAGCTCTTTTCCTTGTCCTCTGTCCTTTGGGGAAAAATGTTATAGTTTGGGTAATAATAAGGTTACAATACTGTCCACATTTGTGTTATTGAGGTATAAAATTTCATAACCTCCCCACCCAAATGCTATGACCTTCCACTCTCATCCCTACATTACCCCAGTCCAACCTTTCCTCCCTCCCAGTCCTACCCACCAGTTATTGACATTTGTGGGTTGGGTGTACATTATGACTTTCCTTAACACCTCCTCATGCTCAAGACCCTCCACAAATGCTCCCACATTACTTCCCTTCAACACCTGCATTGTCTTTCTCCCACTCACTGAGCCTGTAACTCACAGGCCTGTAGTTCAGCATACAGAGATTATTATCAATTAATATTTTCCACACTCTTGATGTGTTTCTTTATTGATTGAAGATTAGTGAAATCCCCTATCACTCTGGATGTCCAACCCATTCCATTCATGTTGCTTTCAACTGCAGGACTTGACTTTTTCTTGTAGTTGCCTAGTCTGTTCTATCTAATACGCAACTTCTTTATCATCTGTAATTGGACTTTTAGTTACTTCTGTTTGCGTCCCCATGTTTATGGAATCTCTTAATACAACTGAATCTGGTTTGTCCTCCATTTTGTGCTTTTAGGTTGACAACAACAGGAAAAGAAGTGAATATTCACCTCTTTCAACACTTGTGGTTCAAATTGGAAGGAACCTCAGGCCCTTCTAGTTCTGTGTTTCTCAAAGTAGACAATGCCATCGCTACCCTGTGGGGTTGGTTACAGTGCTGGGCACAATTGAAGAATACTACAGTTGCACATTTAGAGAAGGTAGAATCTCTGGGTGTTGCTGAGTGATTTGTTTCTGAAAAAGGATCTTTGGGCCACACAGATGTTGGGGGATAATTCTTCCATAATTATTCTCCCATGGGGCCAAGAACCTTCCAGATCTCACAGCATGTTATATCAGCTCAGACTGGAGAGAGGATGTGTGGTGTGCACTTTCAAAGAGTATATGGCTTTAGCTTTCTCTCTTGATGAGGCTTAAATGGATGGGGCCAGGTGGCCTGAAACAGGGCAGGACAAGAGTCTTGTCTGACTGTTGCCCCAAAATGTGGTCATCGGGTAGTAGGAGAAGATTGGCTTGACTTCAGGTGCTCATTGTGCAGGGAAGGAACAAAGGAACCAGCACATTGTTCAGTATGCTAAGTATTTATTTCACTGAACCCAACTTCAATGAGAAAGCCAAATTGACCCATGTATTCTAGCATGAAAACATGCTTTGGAGAGGCCAGGCCTTGGGAAGAGGAGATGAAGGTGGTTTTGAATATGAAGGTGGTGGAAGAGACATTAACATAATTCACCTGGTGCTTGACAAGAAAAGAGTTGAGATGCCTCCCATCCTTCCCAAAGCAGGGATGATCCAGGATGTCCAGTTTTCCAGAAGTTGCAACAAAGTTTATTCATCTGTGCCTGGAACTGGCCTTCCCATCAGGACTACGGAAGAAGACATGGGCCTGGCTTTCCTGTACACCCTTTTAGCACTACACTCTTATGTGAGGACAGTGTTTGCTCCCCAGGCAAGTGCAGAAAGCAGAGTCAGTTGTGGCTTTCTCGTAATTCAGACAGATCTGGTCCCTACTTTCTTGCTGAAGATGGTGGTTTGAATGGTCAGAAACAAGCCTGTGCAGCCTCTTGTTTGACTGCTGTGGGTACAGGTTGACCCGGTAAGAGGTTCCTGGGAAGATGAGCCTTACCAGATCTCATCTGTCTCCTGATGCCGTGTTTTCCCTGCATCAGTTCTGGGGAGAATCCCTGCTCTTTCCCAAGAGCAGTCCAGTAGACTGAGAAAGGCCGACCGAGAGTTTAAAACCATCCTTGGTAATTAAACACTGGACAAAAATGAGCACCGTGCCAAGGGAGCTTGGACAATTGCACAGAAAGACAGTGGAGGTTCTCTGGTACTGAGAGCATTCTACTTTTTCTTTTTTACTGTAGGCGCCTTACCTTAAAGTTCTCAGGAACTACTCCTGGCTCTGTGCTCAGAGTTGCTCCTTGCAGAATTTATGGTACCAGGTAGAATTCCAGAACTCGGGGCAAAGAGATGGCATGGAGGTAGGGGGTTTGCCTTTCATGCAGAAGGACGGTGGTTCGAATCCCGGCATCCATATGGTCCCCTGTACCTGCCAGGGGCAATTTCTGAGCATAGAGCCAGGAGTGACCCCTGAGTGCTGCCGGGTGTGACCCAAAAACCAAAAAAAAAAAAAAAAAAGAATTCTAGAACTCACATCTCCCATATGCAAGGCATGTGTTTGGCAAGAGTCCTTTATTATTTATTTTATTTTATTTTATTTTATTTTATTTAAACACCATGAATCTAGAAGTTGTTGACAGTAGAATTTGGGGCATGCAGTGTTCTAACTCCAGTTCCCTACTAGTGACCACATCTCATCACTCATCACACTCATCACACCCAGTTACCACCCCCCATGTCCACCTCCCAATCTGTCTCCTTAATAAACATGATTTTAAGTTCAGTTATTATAGTCTGGACCTGATGCTCACAGTAGAGTTGATACTAGTGGTGTGGATGTTCAAAAATGCTTTCTCTGTACCCCACAGATAGCCTCTGAACCTTTACTTCTTGCCCCTCTGTTCCCAGCCCCAGAATAATCGTGGACCCATTATTTTGGAATGACTATCCCTCTCTTGCCCTCCTAGTACCCATATTCTTTTAACTAGACATTGAGAGAAAACTCAGCTTAATGAAGTCTTCTTACATGTACAACCACAGCACACAAATCTTCAAGTGTGCCTCATTTCCTTAAGTGTTCTTGGAAGTCATGTCAGAAAAGCAAGTGGGAGAAATCTGATCTTTTTTTTTTTTTTTTTTTCCCCAGCGAAGTGGTTGTAGAATAACGCACAGTAGACTGTGTCGCCACCAGAGGGCAAAAGGGAGGGCAGGACTGAGAGGGCCTTGAACCTAGGACTGAGATGAAAGAGCAGCTGGTTATTCCTGGATTAACCCAGGGCCAGAAAGACCAAACTGCAGACCTCAGGACTTTAGCTCTCTGAGAAATTTTATTACATTCTAGGAGAACAAATTTGGGTATTTCTCCCCATTTCAAAATGCAGCACTGTTTATTTTTTGTTTTTATGAGCGAGTTAAACTAAAGAAATAAATCTTTGTTTTTAAAGTTTATTTTATATTGAACTAAATGAACCCCAAAGTCAGGGAAGGACAAAATTGTGCTTTATTGGAAATAAACATATGAGAGCATGTGTGTTTGCTCCTACTTGACGTATTTGTTTGAGTTCTCAAAGGAAAAGAGTGAAATGATTTCTGAATTGTTTTAGACTTTTGAGCCCTTGCTCCCCTGAAAGAACCACCCAGTAGGTATGAGGCACACTTTGGGGAGAAGCTGGGTAGAGCCTGCTCTTGAAAATGGAGGTGAAGCACATTGCCTATATTGGGAATTATGCAGTGCTGGGCATCCTGAGAAGGCAGCAAAAGATTCCTACCTGATTGCCAAAGGCTCTTCTTCACTTCTTTAACCTATAACTGTCTTTGCTGGAGACTCTTCATCTTCTTGTCAAACTCACTGAAGAGGTAACTTCCTAATCACCTGAAAAAGAAGGTTCTAGAGTCCTTTTAGATGGCTTTATATATACCTGGCTCCTTGCTGAACCTCAAAAATTATTTGCTCTACTGAGTTTTTAGTCAAGAAGACCTTCAATTGCTCAATATATGCTGCATTATAAAAAATGAGCTGCCTTGTCATATAGTCATATTCCTCACCACCAACAGGGATCAAGATACACTGACAAAACGGAGATTGCATGAATTTCAGTTAATGGTGTGTTTCTTAAAGGAACTCGTCAGCAACCACTCATTAATGAGATTTTTCTCCCTGCCTGGCTTCTTTTTTTTTTTAGGGTATTAGCTGATACTGGAAAGGACAGTCTTGCCAATAAATGCTTAAACCACAGCCTAAAGGATTTAGATTATCTGTCTGAAGCCTGCACCAGAAACTTGCTGAATGCTATCTCTATTCTAGATTAGATAGAAAAAAGAATTAGTGAGATACAAGAAAATATTTTCTAAGGCTGGCTGGACTCAAATTTGGATGACAGAATAAACTATGGGAATTGAAAAATGTCTCATTGCTCTAAAATGGTAACCGCATGATAAACTATTACAGGAAGCAGAACTATGGAGATGGGTCAATTCCCTCCATTTCTCTTGGGCTTTCTCTTCAGGCCCCATGGCATTGGAGATTCTTGCAGCTTTTGGTCTTTAGGCTTGCCTGGGCCCAGAACCTCTGAGGTTTTTCTTCCTTTGCCTTTGAGAGGAGTGTGGTCAATAGTGAACTAAATCTTTCTACGAATACGAATACTGCTCTTCCTTTTCAGTAAGAATATAGAGAAGTCAGCCAGTGTTGACTTTCTAACTTGTCCACCCAAGCTCTTTGACCCTTCTATACATTCTACTCTCCTATACACTTGACCTTTTCCAAATACTGGACTTTGATTTTCTCATACTTCAGAGCTCAGATCACAGCCTATATAATAATAATAATAATAATAATAATAATAATAATAATAATAATAATAATTCTCCCAAGTCTCTGTTCTTTAAAGAGACAAAGGAATAGAGCAGTTGAAGTAATCCCTGGTTTATTTAAACCTATCTAAAAGCCAAATATTAAGAAAAGAGAAAAGGGACCAGGGATTGTTCAAAAACTGGACCTTGAAAGAATGCTGTTTATCTAGTAACCTAGGGGCAGAGAATGTTTTTATGGCAAGTTGAACAGCTCCTTTTAAAATCTCAAGAAGAAACGTTATTTGGGTTTGTCCTAAATTCGAGAGACTCTTGAAATAGCCTCTTTCCCAAGATTAGCAGACAGACGTCATTCAGCACTAAAGTTCTGTCTTATTTCCCCCATGGAAATTCCATCTTCTGCATTCAGTGAAGCATCTCAGGGAGAAAATGATTGGCTATTTTGGGTAAATGATTAGTTGTTCTTTTTGTGTATGTGAGAACCACAGTTCAGGTAAGACCAGTTATTGCTAAATTTGGAGAAATTACTTTTCAGATGCTAGTCAAATCCCTCAACCTCTTAGTTTGGGGATGAAAGATTTCAGATTGGTCTTTGCTCTATCTTCTTGATCAAGAGTGTTTGTCCCTAGAGGTTAGACACATATGTAGAATTCTTGAAAAAAAATATTTTCAGATTGGACAATCATTCCCAAATACTTTTATTATGTCCCCAAGCCATAAATGATCACAGGTGTTTTGAGTCATGTTGCTGGTTCCGGGAAAGTGTTTGCACAAGTTCAGAAAATAGACCTACCAGTTGGTTCATGTTGTAGCTGGTGACATTGTCTCTGGGAGGCCCAAAATCCTTTGCCATGCGTTTTGTGCTGGTGAAGTGCTGCTGTTTAAATTGTCTTAACTGTCTTTTTTGAGTCTGTGCTGTCCCACCACTACTTTGGGGCAACTCCCCTCACCCAAATTTCTCCATTTGCAAGGAGCCAACAACTGGATCCTAAAATTTATTTTACCAGATAGTCTAAAGGGCCAGTTGAGGATGACATTTTATTGTATTTTAATAAATATATTTTTATTGAGGTAACATTGGCTTAAAAGAGTGTAAATAATTACATGTTTTAGGGGGAGGGACCATGTACCCAACCACCAATGTATCAATGTCTGTTTTTGACCCCTGTACATAGGACTTTTTCAGCAACCCTGCCACCTTTAACCCCTTGGTAACCTCTGTTCTTGGGTCAGACTAAGTGGTTAGTTTTCCCTTGCTTTATCTCTTTGTCTCTTTTTTTTCTTTGTGAGGTAGAGTTGGGGCCACACCCAACTGTGCTCCTGGCACAAATATCCTGGAATGGATATTTCCGGCAGTGCTCAGGGGACCACCTGGGGTGCTGAGGATTGAGCCTGGGTCAGCTCTATGGAGAGCAAGCTCCTTACCCACTATATTCTCACTCCTTCCCATATACTACATGAGTTTATCCAGTGTTGATTTTTCACCTTCTAATCACATTTAACATGACTGCCAATAGTTCTGTCCTTATTCTAGCAAAAGGCAAAATTTTATCTTTTCTAATGACTGAGTAGTAGTAGCCATTGTGTATACATACATATAATGTATGAATTCTGTATGTATATGTATACATGTGTGTGTCTACTTTATTCTCACTTCTCTCCCTGGAGTTATTTCCTAATCTTGCCTAATATAAATAATGCTGCAGTGAACATAGATGTGCATCTCTTTACAAATGAGTTTTGTTATTGTTTTATCCTTTGGTTAGATAACCAGGAGTGCATTTGTTGGATCATGTGGCAGTTCTATTTTTAGTGTTTTGAGAACTTTGCATACTGTTTTCCATAGAGGTTGAACCAGTTTTTGTGCCCACCAACTGTGAGTAAATCCTTTCTTCTACATACACTTTTCAGTACTTGCTTTTAGATAGAACATTCTCAAAGGTGTGAGGTGATAGCTCACTGTTCTGTTCTTTTCTCTTCCCTGACAGTCTTGATGGACTTTTTTTTTTCCTCATTGGCATTTCCAGGAAGAGAATATAGGTATGTGGGCTGTGACGCAGGGAAAGGACAGGGAAGGGGTAAGGGCTGCTGGGAAATGAGAGGAAACCATCTAACATAAGGTGAAGTGGACAATGTTTATAAACACTCTTCCCTGCATTTTCTTTGTTTCCCTTATTTCTGACAATGTATTTACTTGAGCATGGACTTAACTCAACCCAAGGGAAAGGCTACAGTCATGAGTCACCTACCTTTCTTTAGAACTTGTTTTCCTCATATTTCTTTCTTTTAGTCAAAACTTATGAAGTGGAATGGATGAGAAGTTGAATAGGCCTAGGCTATAGTTACATGTTGGCTTCCCAGGCTTTGGGAGAAAGTCTACAGAAAACCCTCTGTGCTCTTTGCAAATCCTAGCCTCGTGTTCATTTAACCATCACTAGAAAGAATTCCCTCAGGTGTCCTCCTCAGAAGCAGTTCTGGGCCTTCAAGGCCTGGGTGACTGGAACCTCCTCAGTCTCAAGCAGAGATATCTAGCAGGGCTACTTGTGCTTGTCTGCTCTGAACGATCCCTGAGTATTCAGATTTGTAGCCCAGAAGGAAGCATCAACCCTGATTTCAAGGGAAGCCACATCTCAGTTTGCGTCTGAATGAGACGCAGTGTCTGTGGTGCAGGGCACACTTGCTCGTACAGCTCGTGTGTGCTCACAGAGCAACTGCCTGTGATTGATGAGTATTTAGGAAATCATATGTAGCCTTCAGCCCAGGGTTTTGAGATTTATAAAGTCAAGGCACTGATAATGGTTACTTACTCAAGTTTCCTCCACACTTGGCAGTACAAGCATGTGACGCACAGTAAAGGAACTTTTAAAAATCATGTGAATCTGGAATTCTACCCACTTTTCCAGGCATTTGTTTATAGTGTTTCCTGGCACAGGGTCGTGTATAGGTCAGAACTGCAGGAAAATGCACTTTTTTTTTTACATGACACTGTTGCTGAAAGCAGGGTTTCCCCGCCAACTCACAGATGATTTCAGTAAGTAGAAACTAATCAGAAGTCAATTGAAAAAATCCTTCCTTCTCATTATTCACAAGCTATTCTGGTAGTTTGCCTGCACTAAATCTCTTTGGTGACAGAATTTCCCTAGAGGGCAGTGCTACTTCTTTCTCTATTTGGGGTGGGGGTGGCATGTTCCTGGCAGGATTTGGGGAATCATATGTGATGATGAGGATCAAATTGAGATTGGGTACATGCAAGGCAAGTGCCATAACCCTATAACCCCTGCACTATTTCTCCATCACCTCCATGTATAGTTCTTTTTTTTTTTTCCTTTTTTGTTTTTTGGGTCACACCTGGCAGCAGTGCTCAGGGGTTACTCCTGGCTCTGTGCTCAGAAATCACTCCTGGCTGACTCAGGGGACCATATGGGGGGCTGGGATTCGAACCACTGTCTGTCCCGGGTTAGCTGCAGGCAAGGCAAATGCCCTATTGTTGTGCTTTCACTCCAGCCCCAGAAATTGCTCTTGGCAGGCTCAGGGGACCATATGGGATGCTGGGGATTGAACACGGGTCTGTACCAGATCATCCGCATGCAAGGCAAATGCCCTACCTCTTGCTATGCTATCACTCCAGCCCCATCCATGTAGAATTCTTAAAAAAGAACCTGAGTGTGGCTCATTTCTTGAACATATGTGAGGTTCAGATTCAATTCCAGCCAACAATAAATAAATAAATAAATACATAAATAAATAAATAATAAAATCTTAAAAGAGGGTCACAAAACTTTTGCTGGTTGGGTGTAGGGAAAAAGGAACTCTTTGCTATCTGATTCAAGATCGGTGAAAAACAGTTTGGGAATTTTTTTTAAAAAAAATTAGCCATTGAACTTGCATGTGACCCAGAAATTCCACTCATGGCATATACCCCAAGAATCCCAAACTGATATCACAAAAACATATCTATACCCCTCTATTCATTGTAACACTGTTTATGGAAGCCAAGATCTAGAAAACAACCCAAAGTTTTCAACTTTTTGTTTTCAACTATTTTGTTTTGTTTTGTTTTGTTTTTTGGGCCACACCCGGCGATGCTCAGGGGTTACTCCTGGATATCTGCTCAGAAATAGCTGCTGGCAGGCATGGGGGACTATAATATGGAATGCTGGAATTTGAACTAACCATCTTAGGTCCTAGATCAGTTGCTTGCAAGGCAAACGCCGCTGTGCTATCTTTCCGGCCCCTGTTTTCAACTATTATTTCAACCCACAACTCATGTGATCAAGAGCAAATGGGTGGAGTAAGAAACACATATGCACAATGGAGTTCTACTTGGTTAGGAGAAAAGATAAAATCCTGTAATTGACCAATATGTAGATGAAATCATGCAGAGTGAAACTGCCTGAGGGAAAGGGGTACATACAAATCTCACTCAAATGTGAGCTATTAAGAAACATAGTAGGGTAATTAAAGACAAAAATAGTGGCTGTTCCTGAGAATCAACCTGCAGAACTGAGTTTGCCAAGGAGGTGAGTGAGGTTGGTAGCGGTACGTGGGGAGAGACACTGACACGCTGAATGTGATGCTGGAATATTGCACACCTACATGTGACTATGAGTCACTGTCAATCGTGAGCCTAAATAAAAATAGAAAAAGGAAAGAGGATCGAGAATGTAGCTAACCCTTAGCAGGGATGTCTCAGGATAAAGAAATGTGACCTATGGCCAGCCAGGCATAAGCACAGTGGGCAGGGTGCATGTCTTGCATAGGGCAAGCCTGGGTTGTCTTTAACATGACAGGATTCTCATGAGCTTCGAGCCAGGAGAAACCCTCCAATGCTGCCTGGTGGTGGCCCCAAACTAAAACCCCAAGAAATGATCTACTCTGGAGTGTGATATGCTTCAGAAAGTCACTGTCAAGAGTGATTGTGTAATGGGCAGAGCACTTACTTTACATGCAGCTGACCCAGGCTCAGCCCTCAGTACCATTAATGGTCCCTAAGCCCTTCCAGGAGTGATTCCTGAGCACAGAGCCACCCTGAGCACCATTTGAGTATGACCCTAAAATACCAAAAGTTGCTATATGTCTTGTGAGTGTCCATACATGGTCCAGAACCATAGAGCAGTGTTGGATTGACTTGTCTCAGGAATGTTTATCACAATGGTAATTTAGACTTGTTTTGCTAAGCAGAATAAAATCATTGATGCAGTCCCCAAGTATTAAATATGTTAATAAGGTAGATATTTCTTTTTATCTTTTTGTTGGTTTGCGGACCATGTCTTACAGTTCTGAGGGGCAACTCTGGCTCTGCGCTTGGGGAAGCATGGGTGGCTGGTATCAAACCAGGACCTCCCACATGCAAAGCCTGTGCTCCAGCAATTTGAGCTATTTTTCTGTCCCCTAAGTAGTCTTTTTTAGATTGGCTTTTATGTATAAGGCATGATTCATGCTCTCAGGCTCCAGGGAAAGTCCCATCAAAGATATAAGGCAGGAAAATAATACTAAGTTAAGTAACCCTCTTTCCCTTAACAACAGAAATCAGAGGTATCAGGTTGAAGTGTACAGGATCTAATGGATTACATGGGTGCTGTGAATTCAAAAGCAATTTCTTTCAATATAGCCTTCTTGGAACCTTGAAGCGGAGGGTTGTAAGTAGAAATGTCTGAATCTATTTTCAACCACTGCTTCTTAGCTCTTGGCCTCTGCCAGTTCGAAAGTGTGATCAAGCTCAGAAAGGCTAGTCTGGATAGTTAAGAAGATATCCAGGAAGTTGGAGACATAGTGGCAAGATTTAAACGCCTGCCTTGCTAGAGTTGACCCTGGGTCTATACCTGGCACCACATGGGTATCCAGAGTCCTGTCAGGAGTAAACACCTGAGCACAGCTGCATGTGTGCCAGAAACCAAAAGAAAAAAGTGGCTTGAGCAAGAAGTCATTGTGATAGTAGAAATATCAATTCAGCTAGGATGCAGCAAGGTCTGTCAGTCTGAAATTTAGATCTCACCAGTCTGGGAAATGTTTACTTGTGCTACAACAAGTGTGACCTCCAGCAGCAATTCAGAGCTAACTAAACTGAATTCTTCATCAAGAGGTATCACCTAATCCCAATATTACCCTCGTTTCATCCCAAATCAATTACTAGGTCCTGAAACTCCCTCTTGGCTTTGTATGTATTCCTTAATTATAAAAACAGATTAAACACAGACTGTTTTTGCTCTGCTTGTATGCATATCTCTGCTGTTTACCTCAGATTACATGGTATTGATTGGAGTATGTGCTCAGAGATATTTTAAAGAAAAAGTCACGTGTTGGAACCACATCTTCTTTCTTTTATTTTATTTTATTTTTTTTGGTTTTTTTGGGCCACACCCAGTAACGCTCAGGGGTTACTCCTTGCTATGCGCTCAGAAGTTGCTCCTGGCTTGGGGGACCATATGGGTCGCCGGGGGATCGAACTGCGGTCCGTCCAAGGCTAGCGCAGGCAAGGCAGGCACCTTACCTCTAGCGCCACTGCCCAGCCCCCAGCATCTTCTTTCGACTGGCCATGGTTTAAGCCTGTTTTTGAAGATAACCCTGTGCTTTGACATCAAATAGTTAAAAAGTTTATGTTCACTATTCTTCCTGATGTTCAGAATTAACCTGAGTGGGGAATACAGAGATCAAAGTATTTGGTAATCCAAAAACCTCCTTTCATGATCTGTCTGCCATCAAATGAAATAATCTGTGAAGTGGCATGGAAATCCTTATTTGCAGGCTTTCGAACCACCAGCCATAACATGTGTACTGGAAAGCAAAACCATCAAGTATTCAGAACACACAGCTTAGGTTATGTGTATATGTCAGTGTATTCTTTCCAAATGCCAGTTTCCTCCAGAATAATCTGCTTTTATTTCCGCTTTATTAGAGGAGTCAGAACATAAAAGGGGAGTATCTCCACCTTGCTTTCTGTTCTGGAGCTGATGGGACAAGGACATGTATAGGAAACCAACAGTGTGTCTTTGAGATGAAAAGTCAAGCGAAGTGGGATTGAGTGGAAAGGCAAGATGTACAGTTAGGGGTTAAAATCACAGCTCTTTAGCCACCAGGGATGGAAATTTCCAGCCCTTGATTTGATTTTCTCTGGCCCTGCAATTGAAAATAAAAATGTGAATATTAAAATCCAGTATAATATAGTATCATCTACATACTCAGTGCTTGTTGAGGCATTACTGGAATGCCTTGGACAAATCCACTATGATGTTATGCATTGTAGAGACATAGAGACATAGATACATGGTTCTTGTTTCTCCAGGAGTGTATCTTGTCCATTAGAAATCGGGGGGTGGGGGACAGAAGCCTCTAGAAAAGGAACATACTCAAAGTTTATAATTGCTAATTTATTAGGGAAAAATGCAGTATAAAACAGCAGCATGTTATGTTGACCTAAAGGTTGGCATCCTTAGAAGTATCTCTAGACTGTAATACTAAGAGTCTCCCTCTCTGTTTGACTCATTGGAGTGGTTTTCTGTATTTGCTCTGATTCCCAACAGAATAATCCTTCAGATGTCTCTCAAGTGCTTTTCAATTTGTTCCTTTACTTGGTAACTAATACCTGTGTTCATTCATTTAGCGCCAATAGTGGTTATCTTCTAAATTGCCATCATCATTATTATTTTGGGGGGGAGCCATACCCAGTGGTGCTCAGGACTTATTCATGGTTCTGCACTCAGGGATCTTTCCTGGTAGGCTCAGATGGGATACTAGGGGTTGAACCCAGAGCCATGTGCTAAGTGAGAGCCCTAAAAGTGATTCCATTAAGGCCAACTCCTCATGGGTCCTGCCTCTCCTCATTCCCTCACCTTGCTATCCCCTGGATGAGTTCTAATTTATTAGTGTTAAGTATGGTAAATAAGACATATTACTGACCAGATTGTCTGACCCTCGGCATCACATGGGGACTATAGGAGCTGTTATTACCTCTGTAGATTCCACCTGGATTCTCCTATAGTGTTGGGACAAGAGTCTAGGTCCCAAATTGGTGCTACCAGAAAGCTCCCCCAGCAGACCAGAAAGGGAAGAGACCAGTATTGGTGGAGCTTCTTGGATATGAACCAGATCCTACAGAGTGGGTCAAGTTGGGAACAGGAGAGACTCCTTCCAGACAGTATTCAGGTAGAGACATGATGTGCTAGTGGATATCTATACAAATGCCACACAGACCCTTTTTCTAGCGTGCAGTCTAAATATTGCCTTTCCACGAGAGAGTGTCTATGCACAAAGTTGTTCTTTAAAAATAGAATCAGTCCTAACTGCTTCTAAAGGGCTCAGGAAATGAGGACCAGGTTTTCTTTCTTCTCAGGTGTGATCCGGCTAAATCTTTCCACCTAAGTAGGTAATGCTTCCTTTCCACAATTGAAAGGAAATTGAGGTGTACCTACTCCCTTCAGGGTCAGCTGCCTGGTGTTTGCTTCTCTTTAAAAGTGTCCCAAGGACTTGCATATTCTTTGGAAAGAAAAGAAAAAGTAAGCAAAGAGAATTATTGTGCAGTTGTCAGTTGGTTGTCAAGTGGAAGATTTCCTTCATTGTCAGTTCTTTGACCTACAATCAGGACTGAAAATGTTTCCTTGATTATTTTAACATCAATGCCAGTAGAGTTTAATTCCCTGCAGACTGAGCAGGATGTCTTGCTAAATAGAATTGGTTCAGAAACAAACTTAAAAAAAAAACCCACAGATAGAGAAAACAGGCCCCAATGGCTGCAGCATCAACAGCGAGAAGGTAATTCAAGAAATGACCTAATCCAGGATCACAGGCTTTATTTGCAGCAATTGTAGGTGCACCCGCCTCTTGGGAATCAGAACTCAAATGTGGCCTCAGTAAGTGCACAGAAAAGGTCACATCTTAGTTTCTGGAATCAAAATAGCAACTCTGTGATTGGCTTCCACATTATGGGGCCTGTGTCTGAAGATCAGTAAGTTCTCTTTTCCCCCTGTTTTGTTTCTTCCCAGTCATGCCAAGAGGTGTTCAGGGCCTCTACCAGCTTGGTGCTTGGGAGTCATTTCTGGTGTTGTTCTGTGAAACATGCAGTCAGTACCAGGGATTGAACCTGGGCCTTCTGAAAGCTAGCTGCTCAGCTGCTCAGCTGCCTTTCCAGCCCTCATTCAGTTCTTTCCTAAGCTCTCCAAGGAACTAAGCCTAGTCAATGGAGGTGGGGAGGGCCTACACTAAAAGGGGGTTGACAGAGCAGCTCCAGGTGCTAGGCACTCGCATCCTGCTGAAACACAGGGAGACATCCACTCAGGCTCATCAGAGTGCTACAGTTGTGCTTGCTCCGAGAAGAGCATTTTTCAAGGGCAGGGTGCTCTTGTGGGTCCTGGCTGGGGAAATGCTATGAAACGAATATATCTTCCTGACTTGAACACAAGGACATTTATAAGGACTAAATTTTAGCTTCAAACAGTTGACTACTGGGGCCATTATTTCTCTCTATTTTAATAACCTTTTTCTTGAAGACTGGTGTTTTGGCCTCGCAGAGTGGTGGACATCTTGTTTTAGGTGGGCACAGCCCCAAACATGACCCTCCTGCAGGATGCTCAATCCGTGAGTGGGAGCAAGGTCCTTTGCTAGAACAATTCTTTCTAGAAGCCTAGAAGTGACAGCAGAGAAAGAATCTGGTCATTGGGTGATGCCAGGGGGGATATCATACTGTGAGGTAATACTAGACATTAGAGAGAGACACCGATGATTTAATGAACCTAAAAGAAAGAACTTCAGCAAAGTTACAAATGGTCCTTTTCACTGGTCAAGTTTTTCAGATATATAAACCACTTGTTTCTAACACCCTCAATTAAAAAGCTAACATGACTCTAAACTCACTTGACTTCGTTTTGTCAGCCAGACTTGGAAGGGAATATGGTAGTGCTGGCAGGGGCTAGATGCTCAATGGACAGATGGAATGGAACCCAGACAGGTACCATACATTCAAGGCATATGCTGGACCACATGAGCCAAATCACCTGGTCCATTCCTGTTTACCAATAGAAGCTTCTCTTACTCATGGCAAAAGATAACACTGCTGACCAGACTGTTTGGGGGCTTTCCCTATTTTTCAAAGCATCTGTGGAAGTCTTTATTTTCATAGATAGAGATGATTCCTACAAAAGGAAAATCTACTCTGATGTATTAGACTCAAATGATCCTAGTTATGTGGACATGGATTTAAGGATAAAAGAAAGTAAAGTTATCCCCAACTTTTGCACAGAGATAGTAAGTGGGGCAGGTTGGCAGTGAAAGTTGTTCACTGGCTCAAGGGCAGCTCCAATCAGAGGCAGGAAATGTTTATTTGAGCTTTATTGAGTGACTCAGTTTGGTGTAGCTTTGGGTCATTTTAAGCTCAGGCATCCTGTTTAAGTCATAGCATCATAATTTTATTCAGTTGAAAATAAATATACAACTGTTGGAAATACATATGAAGGGAGTTTAGACCTTCTTAAGCAGCAGATGCTAAGTGTGGAAATTTGAATATTTGGTCAATTCTGATTAGGTTAAGGCTTTCCCACAAGAAAAGCCACTCTCTCTTTTGCCAAAAAGTTGAGCTTATTCTACCCTCTATGACTTAAAAAATCATTTTGAGAAACAGCCTATAAATAGCACTAGTATGAATTCCACTAGATGTTGCTATAAAAATGTCATTGAAATAAATACAAATTTGCGGTATATCAAACAGATCATTGAACTTGAGGAAGCCCCTGAACAATGGCAGCTGAAAGGATATTCAGCTTGTGTAAAATGTGTTTAAACAGCACTGTTATAGTGACCATGTACATTACTAATTATAATTGTAATCCGAGAGGGACTTTATTCTCTAGTGTCAGACAGATGAGTGGGTGTTCAATAAAAACAAAAATGAAAGATGCTTGCCTTTATTAGCTCCAATTCCTTTCAGCAATATCGCTGACAGGTTTGTGTTTGCGTTATCAGTTAAGCAAAGCGATGCCTCTGGGCCCAATATGGTATGCCGTTTTAAGATCTGGAAAGTTCCACTCACTATTGATGACATTGAGTTTATTGTAATAATTATTATCCTTTCTAAGTGGTGTAAGAGCAGGAAAACAAATGTATCTGTTATATTTTCAAAGGGCTGTAACTTTCCTTCCATTCATCTGAGGAGGTAAACTAGAGAAGAGAGAGGGTTTCTTTTTGGTTCCTTTTTGGAGAGAACATAACATCCTGAACAGAGATAATAGGGGAGAGAAAGAATTGTTTCAGGCTCCTTCCTTCAGATCCAGCTTGAACCCTACTTTCAGAATAGCCTTTCTCAAAATAGCTTTAGTTGTGCCATTTCTAACTCAAAGATTCTGTTTGTTTGTTTGTTTGTTTGTTTTCTCCCCAACCCCCTACCCCATCCCACTACTATCCAATGCTCCTTCTTACCACCCAGGATTCATATTTTTTCTCCAACCCTTCTCACACCCACAAACAACATTCGGTTCTCTTGCTTCTAGTCTCCAGTGTAGTGCTTCTGCCTCCCACCTCCCATTGTTCAAGGCTTGTCTCAAGTGCAGTCTTTCTCCTAATTCGGATTCTTCTAATTCGAATTCCTGTGGCAGTATCCAGGTCCATCAACACTCATAGGTAGTAGAAAATAAACTAGAGAGTTATTTTCTCGGGTTCCGATAGTGACTGCCATTTCATACTCAAACCTAGATCATAGGCAGTTATGCTCTTGAGGATTAAGGAGGAAAGGTCTTCAGGCCAGAGCAATAGGACTGCAGGTAGGGTGCTAGCCTTGCATGTTTGATCCCCAGCATCCCTTTTAGTTCTCTGAACCCTACCAGGAGTGATCCCTGAGTGCAGAGCCAGCGGTTAGCCCTGAACACTGCTAGGTGTGGCTCAAAAATCTAAAAACGAAGGAATAGCCTTAATGCATAGGTTTGATCGACTGATTTGGTACAGGGAGTTAAGCACATCAGCCTTTTATGTTTTGTTCAGGTAGTAGGGTGAGGTTCTTGAATTCAGTAGCTAACTCAGAAACTGAAGTCTTGGCTAATTCCATCTTCCATATGACTTGAGCATCTACCCCAGAGCTGGGCACCAGGAATGTACATCCAGCCCTCCACTTTAGACATAGAGGGGAGACAGACATGACAAAAATTGAAGTGAGCCGCTTAGATGAGGCTTTAGACTATGCAGAAATCTGGCTTCTTGACCTTAGCACATCAACAAAGGAAGTCAAGTCCAATCTTTAGTTGGACACACATGCAAAAATGACTCCAAAGTGATAGAATCTTTGCACAGATAAACAGCTAACAGATGATGGAGAATGTGTGTCCAAACAAAGTCATCTGGAAAGACATGCGTGCCATGGAGAGGAAACTTCTGACTATTCACCACACCTTGAAAGATGAACAGAGCAGGCCTGGTTTCCCTTATCGAGGAAGGTTCATGTCTGGGAAGATGGAGCTCAGAGAAATTCTCAAACACACGATGTGGCCCTTCCTCCTCATAGGTCGTTATTAACTGTTCTTACCCTAAATGGCCACGACACTTAATCTCTTTCCTAATTTTATTATTTTACTTGCTATCACAAGACCGTAACTCTTAAGACATTCAGGTGAGATTAAGGGTGGAGGAGATGGAATAAAGCTTTTAAAATCTTTGATTACCTCAGAGAACGTATTTGCTTTCTTTACCAGGAAGTTGGGTTTTTGTTCTGTTTTGTTTTCTCCCAATGCCAAGAGGGGATTAATGAGTAGGCGCTAGGATTGCCAGCTTGCTTTGATTTCAGTTTATGTAATTAAACAGTTCCCAGAATGACTTGAGGTTCTCTCTGGGCATCAAAACATGCTTCTCAGATGTTTGAGGTGTGGAGCCATCCTGCTGCCCTCAATGAGAGGAGGGAGGTCAAGAGGAGAAGAAGCAGAATGATTCTGTGAAATCTCCCTCCTGTGTGGAAAGAAATGATGGTGCCATTGACATAGTGCCCACTGAGCTAAGTGCCTTTGAAAACAAAAATGTGAAATTCCATTCAAATAGACCTAGAATTAATAACTCCAGGCAAGGTGGCCACCGGAAAGAGTCCCAGCAGCCAACTTGGATTTGTCAGTGAAATCTGGACTGGACATGAGAGCTGCTCTGACCATTTCACCCACTTAGAGGGAGACTCGTTTCATATTTGGGTACAGCTTGGAGAAAAGGTCTAGACAGGTGGATATGCTTGAGTCCTCTCATCAAGAATGGAGTTGACATGGTGGGTGTGAAGAAGGCAATGCCATAATCATAAAGAGAGAACAGAGGGTCTCCAGCAGGACTGGGGATTCTGGCACCAAATATCTGTGGGGAGGAGGAACAACTGACAGAGGAGACTGAAAACACCAGCCAGAATTAGTAAGAAAGCTACGGGAAATGAGTGTTTGTTGGAAGAAGAGTTGAGAGGAAAATGCTGCTCAGAAGACAGGAAACACAAAGACTTGATAATAATAACTGAAATATCAGATTAGGAATCATAATAATGGGTGGTCTTGAAGGGCCATCACTTAGGTGACATCCTGAGTACCATTGTAAATGGGAATTTCATCCAAATAAGATGGAAGACAGGTTGTCTTATAGTTATGTTGTTATGGTGTGTTGTGTTGTCAGTTGTGTTATGTAATTTTGGAGCCACACCCAGTAATGCTCAGGGTGCTCACAGTGGTATTGGTGAACCAGGTAGTGGCAAAACTTGAACCCAAGCCTTCTGCATGCTAAGCACATGCTCAGTCTGAGCTTTCTCTTCAGCTCTTGTCATTTTCTCATATATATTGGGGAATCATACCTTGCTGTTCTCAGGAATCACTCCTGCCTGTGCTCAGGGGACCCAAGAATTGAATCCAGGGGGAATGCATGCAAGGCAAACACCCCCCCCCCCTGCTCTGTCTCTGGCCCTCAATTTTTTTTGCTTTGTTTTATTGGGTCACACCCAGCAGAACTCAGGGGTTAGTTACTCCTGGATCTGCACTCAGAAATCACTCCTGGCTGGCTGGAATTCAAACCACCATTCATTCTGGGTCAGCTGTGTACAAGGCAAACGCTCTACCTCTGTACTGTCTCTCTGGCCCCATCCAGCCTTCATTTTTATAGATGAGAAAACAGTATAGGGAGCTGAAGTCATTTTTCTAATATCACACAGCCTGTAAGGGATGAGTCAGGGTGGAAGCTGGTCTCCCAGCTTCGAATCCTTCTTTCTGCCTGTTGTCCAGTGTTGGACAGATTAGCCACATACAGGAAAAAAGAACTAGGGACTTCTTGCAGTGCCAGCGATCAAGCCCGTGCCTTCCACTGCAAAGTGTGCACTGAGCTATCTTTGGCCTGGGATCTGGATTCTTTCTAACAGGAAAACATTCCCTTGTTGGTAAAACCCAAGCCCTAATCAGTGACCCTGGAATGACATTGCAGCAGTGTTTCTGATGGGCGTGAGATTCAGCTGGATTAGGGCAGTGCTAAGGGCATGGTGCAGCTGTATTTGCTGTGAGCAAGCCTTGTTCCAAGTCAAGTGCTCTAGTTTCTTAATCATGAAACACCGCCCCATATATGGTCATGTAACTGAATATGTGCCTCATTTAAAAATAAATTCTTTCATGATTTTTTATCAGTAAATGTTTGATCAGTATACCTAGTAGGTATATACCCTAGGTCATTTACATTGTTTTCAAACAACAAGGGATGGCAAGTGGAAAAAGTTGAAGACGCCCTGCCCTGAACCTGTAGGTCTCCAGAAAGGTGCCCTGGTCCAGCAGCACCAGCAGATCCTGAGCAGCTATTAAAGGGATGATTCTCATACAAGTTCCCAGAATTCAGGCTTCTCCCTTAGACATCAGGCTCCTCCCCAAATACCAGATGAAGTCCCAGATCATCTGAATGGAAACTACTTGGGACTTCAGAATCCCATAAATTTTCTAGAAGTCTCTGTTCCACAAGCTTCTAGCCCTTGTTCTTGGAGAATCCTCCAAAAGGATAAGAAAAGGAAACTCAAGTCACGTAGAATCCATTGGATCACAGGCACAGAGCAAATTGTTAGACATAAATGGAAGAGTATCAGTGCTTTCGAGGTCTGGCTGAGCCTGGTGGGAACTGCCCAGGGGTCTGTCAGAAGTACTGATGCCTGAGTCCCCCTCCGAAATCTTGGTTTTCTTGACCACAGCTTGGCCTAAGGATTCAGTTTTGAAAGGAGGATTTTGGTGCAAATGTGTGACTGGGAGATGGATCATTGAAATGGGATATGGGTGACAAGGAAGCCTTCATGCTTTGGATTATAGTTGTACAAGAGAAGAAACAGGGCTGACATTGGGGGGGGGGGTAAAAAACATAACTAATAAAAGACAAGTCAGACCAAAGACTGTGCAGATACTTGCCAAGAGAATAATTCTAAAGATCGTAGCAAGGGATAAAGAGGTATGAACTCCTAGCAATTCTCGACTCCGGACTTATTTCCAGAGAGATGTCAGTAATAAATTAGGTGTCCGCTCTTGATCATTTTGTGAACAAAGTTGGTCACTTTTACTCAATCTTTATGGAAATTATTCTGCTAATTGGGGGTGGGGTAGGCCAATATACTCCTGGTAGCTACACTATGACTTTGTGCTTATGCTAAGAACCCCAGGAACCTGAATATTTGGCTCAGTGGTGAAATACAACTGAGGTTAAGTGGCATGGCCCTAGGTTTGAGCCCAGGCATTGTGTGCTCACACACACACACACACACACACACACACACACACACACACACACACACGCGCGAGTGCATGCTACGTGCATTCCCATTTGCATGCAAACACAGAGAATGTACTCTGGCCCACTGGTCTCTCAAACATCCCTATTTACCTTTTGCCCCCTGACCTTTCCACTTGGTTATTTTAGCTGACCTGGTCATTTTAGTGGCCCTCAAACATTCTCTGTTCCCACATCCTGACGTTTATTGTTACCTTTTCCCTCTGCTCCTTCTCTCCGTGTCTGCCTCGCTTTATCTAGAATTGTGGTCTCTTCATTCAGAGTATGAGCACTCTATTCTCCTCCTGTTTTCACCCCTTGGGTTATTAAGGCATTCTACTAACATTTTCCTCTTTGAAGATATTTCCCATATCTTCAACTGCATCATCATCCCCAAGGACACTGATGGCTTATAATCATTGCCCTCTGCTTGGCACAACCTAGGAGCTTAAGGGTACAATCAAGAGACTGTGAAAATGACTTGCAGTCCATCCTTTTCCTACAAGTGCCATGGACCACAGAGGAGACGGTCCTGAGTTAAATCCCTGGTACTGAAAAATGATGGATGGATGGATGGATAGATGGATGGATGATAGATGGATGGATGGATGGATGGATGATGGATGGATGGATGGGTAAATGGATGGGTGAATAGATGGATGGATGAGTAGATGGATGGGTAGACGGAGGGATATCAGGGATATCTCTAGTATATTGTTTATGGTGACAAGAACCTAGCTTATTGTATTTTTGGCTTGGGGCCACATCTTTTGGTGCCCAGGGACTATTCTCAGAGGTGCTCAGGGGACTGAGCATTGAACCTTGGTCTCTGTGTACAAAGCATGTGTTCCAGCCTATATAATCTTTCTGTACCTACAAATTCTTGTGTTTGATCAGCAAAGAACTGAAGATTACAGATATAAGTTCCACAACAAAGCAAGCAAATTTATTCAAGCTCAGTACACAACAGAGAGAAAAGATGTGTCACCATATAGTCAATTCCTATCAGCACAGGATGATCAACAGGCAGGCCACGTGAATTATAGTCACTCCTGACATGCCTAAACAGTAATGTTTTATTTTATGGCCTCAGGGTAGATTAGACGATCACGTCATTTTGGGGTGGGATTTGGTAGGATGGATGATTGATAGATTTAGGTTTATATAACCAAACGGTCCTATGTGTGCAACTACTCACAATGCAAGCAGAAAAATCCACTAAGGGAAAGCGTTTAGATGCTAATCAGATTATAGAGAGCTGTTAACAAGGTGGTGAATCAAGGGCATGAGCCAGACCTGCCTGCGCAGGCGTTAGGTCAGAAAAACCCTAGTAGGTATTTCCCAGGGGCAGCTCCATCAGTATTGAGCCCTGATGTACCTTCATTCCTACATCTGTTTTCACCAACCACTTCCCATTTTAGCTTCTGCCTCTGAACCTGACCCCTGCTAACAACTCTGGTTAGATGGGGTCAGAGTGATAGTGATAGTACAGATGGGAGGATGTTTACCTTGCACACAGCTGACCTGGGTTCAATCTCTGGCATCCCCATATGGTCCCACAAGCACTGCCAGGACTAATTCCTTAGTGCAGAATCAGGAGTAAGTCCTAAGCATCCCTGACCATAAAGTGACTAGAAGAATGACAATGAGGTGTGACTGTTGTTTGGCCACTCTAAAAGCAGCCTTGAGGGGGAAATCTTCAGGAAACAGGCCCTAAGGGATCCCAGAAGGACCCTTCCTCCCTTCCTCCACCTCAAGGAAAGTGGTCATTGTTGTATTAACCAGGTTCCATCCTATTTAGGAGATGCTTGTTACTCATTGGATCGAAACATTCTTTGGATTGGTCTCTTAATCCTGCCTGTTCTACACCACACAGCGTGGTCTGGTGCTTCCCAATAGAGACCCCAGATTTTAGGAAAAATCACTTGCGGTTTCGGTTTTCCACCTTCTGAGGAACGGAAGGCTTCTGTATGAGAGTTCCTGAACCTGTTTTATCCCCTTCACTGTGTGTGGATTATCTTCTGCGTTGGCGTTTGCTTCCAGACCTGCATCACTCCAGTGCTCTGGATTTGGGCATGAGGCTTCTAGGTCATGATGAAAAAAGGGGGCTCTTGACTCATCACTGGATGTGAGTTTCCCAGGGCTACGCAGTTGGAGGCTCAAAACAAGAGAAGTATGTTCTCCAGCTGGTGTGGAGGCTCATGTGATGAGGCAGAAATCAAGGTGTCTGTTGTGCTCTCTCCACAGGCTTTAGGTAGAGAATTTCTGCTTCTTCTGTGGCCCCACATGCTTTGGCTGTGGCTATGTCGCTCCCTTTGTGCCTTAGTGGCCACAGACCCTTCTCGGGTTTCCTCATTCCTCTATCAACCTCCCTTTTGCATCAATAAGCATGATTGCCTTCAGGGTCCATCCCGCTGATCCAGCGCCTTGTCTCATCTCACGACACTTAACTTCATTATATTATTCAAGTATTTTTGTTTTGTTTCGTTTTGTTTTGTTCTGACTCCCTAAGGTAACATTCACTCCTTATGGGACTGGATAAAGGATGTTTTGGGGGTGGGGAAGAAGCAGGCACAGTCCAGCACTCGGACTTAGTTTACAAAGGCTCAGAGAAGTATTCCTAGAGCACTCTTCAAGGTGGAGGCAGAAGTCAAAAGCCTCATCTTTTTCTTGCTTATTCAGGACTTGTCTCTCTAGGCCAACCTAGGACCCAGACAAGTAAGACAGAAGAGAGATTTTAAAATAACTCCTTGTGCCCTGTTTTCTTGTCTGGTCTTCTACTGCTGGGATTCATTCGCCTTCTTCACCAAGTCTTCTGGAACTTCAGGTTTTCAGGGTCCTGGCTTGTGCAAGCAGCTGCCATAGATTGAACTAATAGGCCTTTTCTTCTCCCCTCTCAGGACCGCCTCTTTTTTGTCATGGAATATGTCAATGGTGGAGACCTCATGTTCCAGATCCAGCGCTCTAGAAAATTCGATGAACCTCGTTCCCGGTTCTATGCTGCAGAGGTGACGTCAGCTCTCATGTTTCTCCACCAGCATGGAGTCATCTACAGGTAGTCTCTTCTATCTTTCTTTCCTCCCTGCGAGTGAAAAAATTAAGACTTGTCCAGAATTTTCTACTAGCTTTGGCCCCTGCCCAAACAGTCTCTTAGCAACTAGCATTAGATTGTTTGTTCCAATTTGCTTACAGAGAACTTTTTTGGGGTCTGTTTATCACTGCAAATGTTAATATTTTAATAGCCCCGGGAGATCTGATCCACTGTTTGTGCCAGTTTTGATTGAAAGCCCCAGCATGACATTTTAAAGGCTTGGCGCCATGCGACCTTGGGGTGACCTTCATTCCCCCCCACCTTCCTTGAACATCAGGGCATTCTCTTTACTTTTCCTCTGTGCCATGAACTTCCTCCACTTCCCAACCTCTTGCCACTTCCTGAGTTTGTTTGGCTTAGTCTCCAGCAGATAGAATCAGAGGAGTTGCTGAAGGAGGCGGACCTCGGGGTTTATGATCTGGGGGTGGAGGGGAAGGGAAGGAGACAATATTCAACAGGAAGTGACTCTTTACAGATCATCCAGTCCTTCTTATTGTCCTATCCCCCTTCCCTTCCAAGAAAACAGACTGAACGGACACACCACACACACACACACACACACACACACACACACACACACACACACACACACACATCATACACACACACAAATATTCTGTCTCTCTGTCTCTCTGTCTCTGTCTGTCTGTCTGTCTGTCTCTCTTCCTCTCTCTCTCTTCCTCTCTCTCTCTCTCTCTCTCTCTCTCTCTCTCTCTCTCTCTCTCTCTCTCTCTCTCTCTCTCTCTCTCTCTCTCTCTCTCTCTCTCTCATTTTCCAGTAAAGTTCAGGCCTATTTACGCAGGTCCTTCTATGAGGTCAGGAATTCTGGGAGGAGTAAATATTTATAATTAGCAGCAAGGACACTAAAGTCCTTCTGATTTTTTGCAGTGGCTGTCAACTTTTTGAATTGCTTGTTCTTCCTACTCCGTTGTGTTTTCAGTCTAGGTAAAAAAAAAATCCAAATCTTAGTCACTCCCAGAATGTTCCTGACCCCCATCCTGGGAGCAATGCCCTTAGTAAAATGCACTTTGGAAGCTCAGGTCAACTCTTTGGCCACCCCCACCTCCCTTCCTCCCCTTATCTCATAGCTTCCTCTCTTAGCTCTGAGGCTCCCTATGGCCTTCATGGTACAGCTTGGCTCTCTAGCCTGCTCTTCTGGGCCTCCACACTGGGCCTCATGAACACTATTGTCTATCAAAGTGCCATGATGCCGTGGCTTAAACCAATCCCATGGATTCTTTCACAATTCCAAGGGGTCAGGAATCTGAGTATGGTGTGATGGACCCTCTCTCTGCTCAGGCTGAGTTCCAGCTGCCAGTCTGGTTGTCTGCTCACACCATGGTTGGTATGGCCTCCACATCCACATCCCCTCCTCACGGACCTTGTCTTCACAGCAGCAGGAGAGATTGTCTTTTGTGTTTTGAATCTCACTTTGGGGAAGGCCAGGCCCTCGTTGAAAGGGCTGGGTTGATCAGATCAAGCTGCCTCATGATAGTCACCCGGCTGGTCAGTTTTAACTCAGATGGCCAGGCGTTGGTAGAAGATTAGTCACTGAGTAACCTCTGTAACAAGAGGGTGGGCAATGGAATTCCACCATTATATGACTCACCAGGGCTCACCCTGGTTTGTGTCTGCGCTGGCTTATTTCTCCCTTCAGTGCTCACTTCCCGCTGAGTGTCCTGCTAACTCTGGACCCACTCGGGTTCTTACCTTTGCTCAAATGCGCCTGTTGATTCCCACTTTTTCCACACTGGTACCCTCCACTATCCCTGTAGTTTCATCACCAGTGAGACCCCTGCCACATTTCATTTGCCATGGGAGAAAGAATTGCAGTTTGAGCCTTGGAGCACTGTCCTGGTCACTGTGGGCTTTGACTTAAAGCTAGAACCTCTGAAATTCTGTTTCCAGCACTCTTCAGCATCATTTTATAGTTATTAACTATTTTTATTTAAAGCATTGTGATTTACAAAGTTATTCATAGTTCATAGTTGGGTTTTAGATATACAGTGTTTCAGCAACAATCCCACCACCAGTGTCAAATTCCTTCCACCAATGTTCCCAGATGCCATCTCTTACCTCTCCCGCCCTAGCCTGCCATCATAATAAGAACCTTTTGAAGTTTGGTTGTTAAAGTTTGGGTCTCATGATTCATTATTGTTGACTCGTGGTTTGGATATTTCACTCTATCGTTTCTTAACCTGACCAATGCCACTGAATCCCCTTGACATCTGTCCACTGTCATTTCATATCTGTCTTTCTCTTCCTCTACTGAATTTCTTTCCTTCTCCTCACTATACTCTAGGGCAATGGTCCTCAAACTACGGCCCGTGGGCCACATATTGTATTTATTCCCATTTTGTTTCTTCACTTCTAAATAAGATATATGCAGTATGCATAGAAATTTGTTCATAATTTTTGTTTTTACTATAATCTGGCCCTCCAACAGTCTGAAGGACAGTGAACTGGCCCCCTGTTTAAAAAGTTTGAGGACCCCTGCTAGGGCCAAGAGTGTTCTAGACAACCCTCATTTACAACACTGTGTTCCCTCATGCAGTTATTCTAAACTCCATATATAAGTTATATCATCCTAAATTTAACCTTCTTCTGGCTTACTTCATTTAACATGAGATCTTCCAGTTCCATCAGGTTGCAGCAAATTGCATGATTGCATCATTTCTTACAGCAATGGTGTATTTCCCTTGCCCACCCCACCACACCCCCGGTGGCTGCACTCAAGATTTACTCCAGGCTCTGCACTCAGAAATTGCTCCTGGCAGGCTAAGGACCATATGGGATGCCAGGAATCGAACCCAGGTCCATCCTGAGTCTGCTGCATGCAAGGAAAATGCCCTACCACTGTGTTATCTCTCCAGCCCCTGGTGTATCCATTCTAGATATATAGCACATCTTCATTATCCACTCAAATGTAGTTGGGCTTCATGGTTGAGTCCAAATTTGAGCTATTGTGTTGAGTACTGCAATGAATAGTGATGAGCCTATGTCCTTTTGGATGAATGTCTGTGTCATTTTATTTTTTAAACTCACTATTAGATTATTCTAAGAGTACCTTGGTTCTTGCTATCCTGCATAGTCAAAAGGCAACAAATGACTCAACTTCAATTAGTTAAAATCCAAATCTCTTCCCCAAAACTTTCTTGCCAGCTGGTCAGAGGTTCAGGCATTGGATAGGTAAACAGACTATCTGTATTTTAAGGCAGTGTGAAGTTAAGAATGCAAAAGGGCTCTCTGTGCCGTAGTGCCGTCTTCCTTGAAAACTCCACGCCATGTGCACGAAGTGGAGGAAGAAGAGAATGTGTAGGCTGAAGCGCAAAAGACAAAAGATGAGGTAGGGGTCCAAGTAAACTTCCAGACTTGTGCAACATGGAGACCACAGGAGCAGAAGCAAGGAAGGACAGGTGGAGGCCGGGGATGTTGGTACAACAACTAAACAGCATGTGCTCTAGAAATCATCTCACTGGATCTGTCATATGATCACCACCAGCACCTTTTGAGAAAGACCCTCCAAAACTGTCCCTTGGCAGTCCTTTGCCCCAGACCTAACATCCTGGACTAGTTTTGTTCTTGACTGGCTAAATGTAATGTGCACACAATAAATCATCAGGTCTTGCCTGAACATAAAAAAAAATGCAAAGGGACCAATGTGAGTGTGTGTGTGTGTGTGTGTGTGTGTGTGTGTGTGTGTGTGTGTGTGTGTGTGTGTGTGTGTAGGCTTTAACATGGAATAACCAGGGGGGAGTTGGTCAGCTCAGTTCTGATGCCCCCTAGTTGGACATAATGTTGTTTTGAGCGGGTTTGAGTTCAGTCCCTGAAAACCACCCTCAACAATGCATATCAGTGGTAAAGCCAGCTCTTAGTTGTGCTTCTTACCAACTGGTTACAGTTTGGATGTACCAGACCCTCCTTAGAGTTTAGGAGGCAGTTTCAGGTCTAGTTTGCCATGTGTTTATGATTATCAATGGACTGATAAAGACTCTAGGGTAGCTTCCTCAGTTTCCACTGGTTACTCAGATTCCCAAAGATACGAAATTCATATACTCACTAGACCACCAATTTATTGCAAAGGGATATCTAAGGAAAATCATCTGAAGAGATACTTAAGGCAGGGGATGGAAACAGGGTACAGAACTATCATGCCCTAACCAAGCATCTCCAGGTGTTCCCCATTTAGACACTTTGAATGCTACTGCCTTTGGGTTTTGTGTTGACCTCATTACTCGGGCTTGATTCATTAAATAATTGACCACTGTTGATAAATTCAGTCTCCAGATTTGCTGATGGGGGTCAGGAAACCAAAAGTTTCAACCCTGGAGTTATATGGTTGATTCTGCAGGGGACTGTCTTTAGGTAGTTCCAAGAGTTACCCTGTTCACATGCAAAAGACACTATAATAACTCTTGATACTTAGGAAATCTCAAGGTTTTGGGGAATTTTGAGCTAGGAATTCTGGAGAGGATTAACTCTGTATAAGTCTACTTTTGTCTTTAGAATGACCAAATCCATATACCTGGTAAGTCTCAATATCACCAGTGCCCATTGCCAGAGATATAGTCACCCCATCAGATGTTGCCCCCAAACAATTACCATTAGTGTAGTTATAATCATCACGTTTGATTCAGGGATTCAGAGACTCTGTTGGAATAATTGTCCTAGGCCAACTTGGTAAGTGACAGACCCAGAGGTCTACCATTTCACAACCTCCAGTCCCTCTTGTTCTCCTGGACACTCCAAGGTGGCCTCTCACCGTCTCTTCTTCAAGAGGTCTTCCAGGCCTCTCACCTAGTCAGCCATAGTTTACTGCTTGACTCCTATTCTCCCTCATGGTCTCTACTCATTCTCCCCTTGCTACGCCGAATGCTTTCAAAGCACGGGATTATTGTCACATGCTCTTATATGAGCGGCCTTCAGTGCTTACAAGGTGCAGCACAATCTACTTTGCTGCTTTTCAGACACTCTCATACCTTGCACTACTGTGCCTACTGTGGACATAAGGGAGTAACACAGTGAGGTAGGATTGCTTCCTACTCAGAAGAGGTGCCATTTTGTCACAAAGACCCCCTACCTGAACTAACAGCATCCTGGTAGCTTTTAACCATCCTCTCATATTTGTTCATATATCTTGCTTTTTTTTAATTCATTTTCCATTGAGGTTGTACAAATTTATATTTCCATCATATGCCAGAATACATTTTTCTTGACATTGTCACTAATATTTGATATTCTACTCTTTCTTGTTTGTTTGTTTGTTTGTTATATTTTGTTTTGTTTTTGAGAGGAAGAGTTATATGGGGGAAGTTGACCCACATTCTGTAGTGCTTCAAGGTGGACCTGATTTTGGCTTTGCTGGCTGGGGACGTGGGGAGAAGTAAGTTTGCACTTAGAAGTTCAGTCTTTTTGGTATAGATCATTCTCATGTAGCTTTGAGGTGATATCTCAAAAAAGGAAATAGAATTAGTTGCCATCATCCCTGCCTAAGAGTCGGTATGACCCAGGTACCTGTTGTGTTCCTGGTGCCAGAACTGTGCTGTGGAGAAGAGATGTCTCTGCTTCCTCTATTCTATGATCTTCACTTAAGAAGTGGTTGATAAAGATCTCCAATTCCAGAGTTCTGACTGAGACAACCGCAACTGAACGGGTCTTCCAGAAACATAACGGAAGACCTTATCCCAGGCTCAACTACAGAAGATGGATTAAAACGACACAGAAAAAGCATAACTGCTAGAACCACAAAGATTTCATCATAAGCTCCATTCCTTGAGCTGCACAGTCACCAAGATCTCTAGATACAGAGGTCTGATTTTACCATCCAAGACGAAGCAGAAGTCTTCCATACACCATGAAAGCACAAGGGGAGAGTAAATGATCATGCAAGGAGTCTATAGTTAATCCCATGACAGTAGACTTAAGGTGTAGAGAAACCCTGTATCTCCTAGGCCAGTGGTCGGCAACTTGCGGCTTGCGAGCCACATGTGGCTCTTTACACTTTTAATTTGGCTCTTCTGTGTGCCGGGCGGTTGCTCCAGGAGTCAGGACTCTGCTCTTAGCCTCTGTCAGTGCACACCCTGTGTGCAGCCCTGTAGCCCGCTCCAAGAGTGTAAGATGATACCCAGTATCAATCCTAAACAAAGGTGTGCCCCCAATGTCATCCTTTCTTAAACCTCTTCCTTTGATATGTAAAAGCCCACTGAATATGTACTTTTGTCTCTCTCTCTTGACCTGAAGCCTCCTGGTATTGGGAATTGGTTTTAATAAAGAAAGGTGTTCTAGCTTTTTGGGCTCAAGACAGAGAGTACAAGGTAAAGGGCCATGGACTCCATGATCATCTTTTCCTGGCTAGCTTGGTTTATTATTTCTTTCCTGCTACCCTGCTTCTTCAGACCAGGTTGCGTGGGGTTTAGAAATACAGTGTCTGGAGTGATTTTAAAACACATATTTTATTTTGCACAAGAGTGGGTGGGCATCTTCCATGAAGGGATTTCAACCCAGAATTTTCTTTTCCATGGATTCTCATGTTCAGAGTACTCATGATTAAAGTTGTGAGCTAGTGCCCTTAAATGCTGTTTTTCATATTGATTATGACTTTCTGCATAATATAAGTGCCAATCAAAAATTCTTTGCAAGAGTGGAAACATTTCAATATCTCCTTCTCAGCTATCCCAGAATCAGATTCTTTTGTGAATACGTCCATCTTATGTCTCACTGTAAAAACTGCTTGTGAAACACCCCTGCAGAGAAATATTAAATTCATAGAGAAAATGAAAAGTGTCTGCCAAATACACAAGCTTAGCTACCCATTCCTTGTACAACTGGGGCTGTACAAAGTCATAATTCTGCTCTGACAGGAACTGCACTACTTCTTCCCTCTTGCCAGCAAGGTGAGAGAGCACCCTTCCCCTGAACAGCCACTTCACTTCTTCATGGAGAAGATGCTAGTAGTGGGCATCCATACTCTCACCCAGGGTGGTGAATAGCCTGGTTTTGATCACACTTGTGAATTTCACAAATTATCTTTACTGTGTCACCTGTCACAGAATTTAGTTAAGCAGGGAGTTTTTTTGAATCCTGTCTATCGTACAATGAGTGGATACAACGTATGGATGTGCAACTTCTGTTTTTTGTGACTACACAAAAACACTGAGCCATGCACAGTGCATCAGCTGTACATACATCAACACATCAGATTATTATTCTGAGTGAAATGAATCAGAAGGAGAGGTGTAGACACAGAATAATCATTTGTGGCATATAAGAATAATAAATGGCAATATAGTAATAATAGCTAGAGAAAATAGGGATGAGGGACAGGAGGACTAGTCTGTGATAGGAAGCTTGCCATTAAAAGTGGTGAGTTTAGTTAGAATAGAGAAAGGTACATTATGACATTGATAGTTGGAACATATCACTCTGGACAAGAACTGGATGCTGAAAATGGATAAGTGACATGCATGGTACCCTTTAATTAACAATATTGCAAACCATGGTGTCATAAAGGAAATTTTGCAACCCTCAGTGTCTTAAAGGAAAAAAGAGATAGAAAAAAGTAAAATGCCTGCCCCTGACATAGGCAGAGGAGGATGAAGTGGAAGGAAACAAGGGACATTGGTGGTGGGGAAAATGCACTGGTGAAGGGTGGTGTACATTCTATGATTGAACCTCAATTTTGTAACAAATATGCTTAAATAAAAAATATGTTTAAAATGTTTCAGGCACTCTATCATAATTCCTTTATGATATATCACATGCCTTTAACAAAGTGCCGTTTTTGTTTTTGTGTGTATTTTAGTTTGGTTTCTCGCAGCACACACTAAAGTGTCAATAGATTTTTTTTCCTTTTAGTGAAATCACTACTTTTCTCTGGCACACTGTTCTTGCTTTTAAAGATTGTTAAAAGTTTTTTCTCTTTTACCTATTTCATCTCCATATTGTAGGGTTTCAAATTTTCACCACATTTTGATTATCAAGGTAAACGTTTTGAAATGTTTTGCTTACTTATTATCAGAAATCAAAGCATTTTTCCTTGAGAAGGGTGTTCACTATCCAGAATTAACAAACGATCAGTGGATTCAAAAACTGTATTTCATGGTGGATGTTACTTCACATCTAAATCAGCTTAATCATAAACTACAGGGGAAAGGAAACACAATTTTTTTGATGTTAGAAGAAGTTATATAATTTGAAAACAAATTATCTGTTTTTGCTCAAGATTTTGACAGAGAAACTTTGATTCACCTTCCAAGCCTGTTGAAACATCGCCAAGAAAATAATTCTGCTATTGACATTACCTATTTTAAAACAGCACTTTTAAATATGAGGGAAGCTTTTCTCAAGAGGTTCCAGAATTTCAGAAACAGCAAAGTGACGTTGGCCTTTATTAAAAAACCTCTGGATGCCATTGTAACGGAATTAAATTTTTCTCCCTTTAATATTGACATTGGCAACTTTGAAATGCAACTTCTGGATTTAAAAAACAAAGAACTGTGGAGCTCAAAATTTGAACGTCTTTGTGCCAATTTAGAAAGATTGGAGAAACACAAATGTGAACTTAGTTGACAGCACAAGTGATCTGCTTTGAAAGACCTGGAGAAGGAAGATATGTTGATTTTTAACACCTGGAATAGTATTCCTGACTCAGATAATCAACTAAAAAAGCTAGAGTTTGCTGTCCTTTCCTTGTTTTGTTCGACATATTTATGCGAACAATCATTTTCAAGCATGAATGTTATCAAGAGTAAATTGAGAAATGGTCTCATCGATGAGAACCTGGAATTGTGACTAAAATTAAAAACAACAACATACAGGGGCCAGGAGGTAAGGTGTCTGCCTTTGAAGCGCTAGCGTAGGATGGACCGCGGTTTGATCCCCCGGCATCCCATGTGGTTCCCCCAAGCCAGGAGCAACTTCTGAGCGCATAGCCAGGAGTAAGCCCTGAGCGTCAAACGGGTGTGGCCCAAAAACCAAAAACAACAACAACAACAACAACAACATACAAACCTGACTTACTCAAACTATCCAAGGAAATGCAAGGCCAATGTTCACATTAGTATTTGTGACTTTGTCAGTCATTGTCAGGATGTAATTTTCTCTACATTGTAAGGCAAATTTTATGAAATTTAATGCTATCGATAAATAATATCATTCTAAAGTTTTTGTTTTATTAGTTGTGTTATTTGTATCCTCTAGACCTATATGGATACTTGCATGCAGAATATTCTCAATAAAAACTTATTAAAACTAAAAAGTGTACCATCCGATGTATTTTCAGTTTTAAAAATGTGGCTCTCAGGGCCGGAGAGATAGCATGGAGATAAGGCATTTACCTCTCATGCAGAAGGCCAGTGGTTCGAATCCCGGCATCCCATATGGTCCCCCAAGCCTGAGCATAGAGCTAGGAGTAACCCCCTTAGTGCTGCCAAAAAAAAAAAAAAAAAAACCAAATACCCAAAAACCAAAAAAAAAAAATGTGGCTCCAAAATAAATTTCAATCACGGTTTTGGTGAGATTTGGCTCAGTTGAAAAAAAGGTTGCCGACCACTGTCCTAGGCCAAGGGAATTCCCTCTACAATATCCCCACTAGTTACTGTGCCTATGCAGGGGGGAAAAGAAAAGAAAAAAAAGCACAAAACAATCATTTTCCCACAGATTTATTTATCGATTGATTGATTTTTTTGACGTCTCTATTTTGGTGTAGAGATTGAAGTTGATGTCTCTAATATTATTTTATTTTATTTATTTTATCTTATCTTTCTCTTTTTTTTTTTTGTACTCCAGCATGATTTGATTTCAGAAGCAAGACTATTGTGTGGTGCTTGGCTTTATTGCTGTAGTGCTCACTGGATATTTAATTTGATATTTCTTTCTGTATTGTAGTGGTGTTTCAATTAACTTTTTCACATTCTCTCTCAAACTGAGGTTGTAAGCCTCTAGAAAGACTCCGCCCATTTTCAGTGTATTTGACTTCTCTTTTTTTCTTTCTTATTTTGTACCCCAATTTATTGCTTTTCTTTCCTTCAAACAAAACCACATAACTTGATTTATCTAGTTCTGCCTCTTAAATAGAGGGGGAAACAAGGGAGGGTACCAGGACCAAACAGATATATGATCACTAATAGTAAGCTAGACAAAGAGGGGACTACCTACTCTAGCAGCCCCCGGGGGGGGGGGGTGGTGATGGTGGGGTATATGGGTTGCAGAAAGGGAACTGGGATGGGGGAGGGCATATTTGGTGATGGGTATTCTCCTGATTCAATGTTAATATGTACCTAAAATATGACATTGAAAGATATGTAAGCCATTATTAACACAAAAAATTGTGGGTTTTTTTTTTTTTTTTGGTTTTTGGGCCACACCCATTTGACACTCAGGGGTTACTCCTGGCTATGCACTCAGAAATCGCCCCTGGCTTGGGGGGGACCATATGAGACGCCGGGGGATTGAACCGAGGTCCGTCCTACGCTAGCGCTTCCAAGGCAGACACCTTACCTCTAGCGCCACCTTCCCGGCTCCCAAAAATTGTGTTTTAATCAGAAATGTTCTTTGACTTACATGTATTATTATATTATATTAATTATGTTATGTTACTATATTATGTTATATTAGTTTACCTCAATATGCTAATCAATTGTCTCTTGAATAAATTCTTACAATAAAAAAGAAGTGCTTGATAAAAGCTTTCTCTGTAATTATAATATTTATAAAAACTCACCTAGGTCATGGAATTACTCAGTGGTAGTGTACAGTTTTTATGTATTTGAGACCCAAGATTCAACCTCCAGCACCAAAAAAAAATAAAAAATAAAAAATAAACAATAACCAACCCAAATCTCCAAATTTGAATAATAAAAAAGCAAGTAAAAATTAGTACTGGGAAACAAAGATTTGGTTAAAATTCCCTATCAACCTATGTCTTAATGTTTTTATTTCTCCCTCTCTGGTGCAGAAAGCCAAATGTTTGTAAAGAGGAATTTTTCTTGGTGGTTGGGGCTTGCACTGAAGTCTCCATGCTGTCCAAGATAGGCCTACCTAGAAAATTCATTGAGAGTTGTACTCTGAACTGTAAATGTGGATTCCTATGGCCCAAGGGTGAACATGGGTCATAACATTCAGCTTGGATCCTTGGAATCAGTCCTGCTTTTGGCACATAGGGCATTTCCTGGCCTGATAAGGTTTTCTCATTGGAGCCTTAGTATTGGACTTAAGGCACTTGCCTGGCACCCACCAACCCCTGGATCAAATCCCCAACACCTAACACTGCCAGGGGTCACTCCTGAGCATAGAGCCAGGGATAACACTTGAGCACCTCGAGATGTGGCCCAAACCACTCTCAAATTAAGATATAAATAATAAAAAAGAAGTAGAAATGACTTACTAAAACTCATTGGTTTTTTTTATCGCATTTTATATTTGTGGAAGAGGAGATGAGTAAGTCTTTCCTTCTCCCCCTAATCTTCTCGAATACAGCTCTTACAAAATTGCTCAGAGGACCAGGAGAGATGGATAAAAGGGCTGGAGCTCAAAATTCACAGGCAGGAGAGGCTCAGATTTGAGCTCTAGTACTTCATGATAGTTCAAGAGCCACTGGAAATGACCTCTGAGTACTATTCTGAGTATCCCTTGAGCACCACTGTGACAAAACAGAACAGAAAAAGAAAATTGCTTAGAGTTCATTTTATGACTGTTGACATAAGATTGTCCAAATCAAAGGAAGTCCAAGGCAGTGTAGACAAGAGCCAGAGTAACGGGGCCGGGTAGGTGGCGCTGGAGGTAAGGTGTCTGCCTTGCAAGCGCTAGCCAAGGAAGGACCTCGGTTCGATCCCCCGGCGTCCCATATGGTCCCCCCAAGCCAGGGGCGATTTCTGAGCACATAGCCAGGAGTAACCCCTGAGCGTCAAACGGGTGTGGCCCAAAAACCAAAAAAAAAAAAAAAAAAAAAAAAAAAAAAAAGAGCCAGAGTAACCCTAGATCCCATCTTGGTTTATAAATGTTCTGCAGGCTCTTTATCATCAAAGCTTTATTCTTAGTAATCAGAATCCTTGCATGAAACTTGGAAATCAAATTTGGGCTGTAACCCACCCAAGTCTGCACAATATAGTAACAAAAATATAAACATATGTAAATATATGATATATAAATATATAGTTTTAATAAAATATATATGTAGGTTAAAAGTCAATCTCTTCAACAAGGTGTTTTGATTTTGTTTGTTTGTTCTAAGTTTTCTGTCCCTACTTCCTCTTCCAGAAACAACCACTTTTAATCCTTTCAACTGACATAGTTGTTGGGGGTTTTTTTGTTTGGATTTTGGTTTTGGGGCCACATGCTGGGGTGGTCAGGGGCTACTCCTGGCTCTGTGCTCAGGAATCACTCCTGGCAGGCTGAGATGTGGGAAGCCAGAGATCAATTGGGTAGGCTGTATGCAAGCAAGTGCCCTACCCACTGTACCTTCGCTCCAGCCCATTAACTAATACAGTTTGGTATGAACCTAGTTATTTATAAACAACACTCTTCTATTGTTGTGTGAGTGTATGTGTCTTAAACCCCATACTACCCTCCAATCCCATTGTTATTTTTAAAGATATTGTTTTAGGCAGCACTTTCTATTAGGAAAATGCAAATTAATTCTACACATATTCATACGCCCACTACATTGTCATAACATCACCACATCACACACTTGACCTTCCTTACCCCTGTCCCCACACTCAATAGAGTCTGCTGTCTATTTCATTCAGTGGATATGTTACTCTGACTGTGACATACTATTTGGAACTAAGCCATATAGTAAGCTATAATTACTTTTCCTTTCTTATACATTTCCTTTGTTTGTTTTGCCTAAGACTCATACTCATGTATTTAGGTTTTTTCAGGTACTTGTTATGAATTAAATGCAGTGACTGTCTACCAATTTTCCCTATCTTCCTTCAGGATTTCCAGTCAAAGCAGTGGTTATTCCTTTCATATTCCTGAATGAATCTCTCTCAGAGTCTGCAGAAAGGTTGTGCTCTGAATCATTGTCCTCTCTCTTCCTGCCCCACACCCATTGTCTGGCTCTCCTTTCCCTCTTGACTAAGCATTTTATCTTGCTCCTACTTTATATATTTCACATATCCTCCTTTTGAATTACTTCTTCAATTTAATGAAACAACTTAGGACTTTTTGTGATATTTTTGGTTTATGTCTGAAGTTATCTTTATTTATCCCCAACATTGGATAAAATGTTTGGCTGGGTATAAAATTCTAGGCTGAATATCATTTTCACTTAAAAACTTAAAGTTTAGAAGCTCTAGGCTTCAGGATGCAGCTGATTTTTAGCTTCAGCAGGGAACTAATTTTTGGAGAGCTTTATCACTTGTAAAGAAAGCTTTATGGAGGAGTAAAGCTCAAAAAAAAAACTTAAAGTTTTGGGACCAGAGTGGTGGCGGAAGGGGTAATGTGTCTGCCTTGCTTGAGCTAGTCTAGGATGGACCTCGGTTTGATTCCACCGATGTTCCATATGATCCCCCAAGCCAGGAGCAATTTCTGAGTGCATAGCCAAAAGTAACCCCTGTGCGTCACCGAGTGTGGCCCAATAACCAAAAAAAAAAAAAAAAAACTGCAAAGACTTAAAAGTTTTTCTCCAGTAGTTTCTATTCCCAATGTTGATATTAAGAAATTTGAGCTCAGGGGCTTGAGAGATAACACAGTTGATAGGGCACTTGCTTTGTATGCATCCACACCAGGTTTGATTCCTTATTCATTGCCAGGAATAATTCTTGAGTGAGTACAGAATTAGGAATAACCCCCCGAGCATTTCCAAGTAACCCCAAAAAACAAAACAAAACAAAACAAAACAAAAAAACCCTAAAGAAGTCTGAGCCTGTTTGATTCTTAATTCATAATATGGACAAATGTGTTAGTCTAAGGCAGGGGTCCTCAAACTTTTTAAACAGGGGCCAATTCACTGTCCCTCAAATCATTTAAGGGCTGGACTATAGTAAAAATAAAAATTATGAACAAATTCCTATGCACACTGAAAATATCTTATTTTGAAGTGAAGAAACAAAATGGGAACAAATACAATATGTGGCCCTTGGGCCGTAGTTTAAGGACCACTGGCTAAGGCATGTGAAAAAAATATATTCTAATATATATAATAAATATAATATATAATTATTTAATAATTACACATGATATATAGTTATATAATATAATAAAATAATCATATAGTATATGATTAAGTAATGGTTATATAACGATATATAATAATATTATAACTATATGTCATAATTATATGTTGTTATATATAATATATTCTAATATATAACCCTTAATAGTATGGTGGTTATATATTATAATCATAACTCTTGCACTGGGTCCTGGATATTTAATTTTAAATTCTTTCAATTTTTTTTTCAGTTTTTCCTTTCGTTCTGGAAAATATCTGATTTATTTCCTTGATGATTTCTTCCCTATTTTTTTCTTTCTGAAGCTATTATTTGGATATTGATCTAGTTAGCTGATGTTTAGTTAATTTGATGTTCTAGTTCTATCTGGTAGACTTATCTGGCAGACCATTTACTTGGCGAACCTCTATGGCTATTTTATGGCATTTATGGTTATTTTATGGTATTTATTTTATGGCAAAGGTAATAACCTTTGCACTTGGAAAACTCAGATTGCCTTAGAAAACACTCTTCCAAACTGCTGCCTGAAAGAAAAGGCAGCATGAGCAGCTCGCAGAATATATATGCCCATTTAATTCCTCTGCTCTTAGGTTTTGGGGCCATACCCAACAGTACTCAGGGGTTACTCCTACCTCTGATCTCAGAAATTACCCCTGGCAGTCTCAGGGAACCATATGGGATACCAGGGATCAAACCTGGGTTGGCAGTGTGCAAGGCAAATGTCCTTCTCTTTGTGCTATTACTCTGGCCTCTAATTCCTCTTCTTTTAATGGATGCCCTAGTAGATGGCCATTATTCTATTCTTCCCAGGATTTACAGCTAGTTCTTTATACCAAGAGAATAAAATGTATTTATTTGTGTAGGAAGTCTATATGAGTTTAGGGGCAAAAATGTAAAGAAAACTATTTGAGTTCATAATTGCTTTTTAATCATACCTCTATCTTTCTCTCTACATGACCCTCATCATCACTGGGTTATTTGTTATCGCAAATTCCTGAGTTTGAGTGAGGTAAAAGGGCAGGAGATTCTGCAGTGTAAGTTTTATTTTTCTTTACTTTAACCATTGCTGGTTTAGGATTTAGTCCTTCCTCCGATCTACTAAATCAGTTATCACTCTTCCCGTTTCTTTCCAGATTCCAAAATTGTGTTGCTGTTGTTTCTTTTTTTGTTCTCCCCATTTTTTGTGTGCAGTTAGATTTAGATCTTTATGTGTCAGTTTAGATTTTTGTGTGTAGTTTTGGGAAGTAAAGAAAAATAGTTGTGGGTGTTCCATAACTCTTACTTAATCCAGAAGTTAGGAACCTTCATGATAGTAGTAAGTAATGACAACTTTGGTAACAAAAACAATGATTTGAAAACAAGTCTTTTATCATTTGCTAATGGTTTCATTAACTTTTGTGAATAGTTTTCATGCAACTATTTAACCTTTGTTACTCACCAGACACTCTTTTGAGTACTTTGCACATATTAACTCATTAATCATTTGCCTGACTTTATGCAGCAGATGCCACTATAATCTGTGGGATTTGTGCTCTTTCAAAAAACAGCCACTCCTGCCATGTTCCAGCCACTGCCCTCCTCTGCTGCCTCCATGAACTGTAGATTTGTGTAGGAATCAAAGCTGCATGTTGGAGACAGTGAAGGGCTGCGTTTGGGGGTCAGAAGACCTGGTTGGCCTCCGATTTGCTGTTTTTCTGGGAAGGAAAGTCTTAAACTGTTAGAAATGTAGCTGCCTCATTGCACCATAGGAATTAGAAAGCCAAGCTCCCCAGAGGGCTTCGAAAATTACATGAGAAACCATTTGCAGAAATGCTGAGTGAAATTCATGGTACCCAGGAGTCTCTATAAATAGGAATTGAATGGATGGGGACCAGCACAGTATTAGGGTATCAGCTGAGAATGGGGTATGACTCCAAATCTGAGTCCCTCCATATTTGGAGTTCTGATCCCCAATGCCCATGGACTCTGGGCCTTTATAACATCAAGTAAAATCAGTTCAGAGGAAAAGGGCCTAATCTAAGATGGCCAGTGCCTTATAAGAAAGAAGTCGAGTTGGGAGTGGGAGACGGAAATGCAGGAGGGAGACCATGTGCAGATAACGGGATGAGACTCATTTGCAAGCCAAGCAGAGAAGTCTCAGGGAATGAGTCACCTTAGCATCTTGATTTTGAACTTCCAACTTTCAGAATTGTGATATCATTCATTTTTGTGGTTTGTCCTCCTGTCTATAGTACTTTTATGGCAGCCCTAGTCTACTGCGATGGAGGACCTCAGTTCTGACCCCAGAATTGATCCTTACTCTCCAAACAATGAACCCATACACCATTTATCTGAAGCATATTTTCTTACCTGTAAAAGGCACAGATGACAGACATGAAATAAAATAAGGTGACCAAACTTGCACACTTGATATGCAATAAAGGATTTAACTAACTAATGAACCTGGAAAGGCTTCTTCTGGTCAGTTGTTTGAAGTCCCAGGCTGAGTCCAAAGAGGTGCAAACAGCCAATGGAGAGTATGCTTATGACATCGTGTACCTGTGCAGGCTAAGGACCCATTCTGGTGAGGGTGGGGGCAGAGGGTGCCAACTCCAGGTCAATCCTCAGCACCCCATTTGATTCCTCAAGCACCATCAGGAGTGATCCCAGAGCACAATGATAGGAGCAAGTACTAAAACAAACAAAACAAGGCTACTTGTTTTAGGGAGGGTCTAGGAGTTAGAGCCAGGCAAGTTCTTCATGAAAGGAACCTCTCCATGGCAATATTTCATAACTTAGAGTGTTCAAAGATTTTGGGAAGGGCTAGAGAAACACTGAAAACACACATAGCAATGACCAATAGGCTGAGGAAATGACAGATTTGCTTTCATCAGAAATTTGCAATGCAGAACTTGGCTACCTCAGCCACTCTTGTTGGGCTCTCTTTGCATCTAGCTATTTCCAGAGCTCTTCTTCCCATCCACCCTTGCCATCTGGGCCCTATCCTGCCAGTTTCTGCAAATAAGCTGACTTTTAGAAATGACTCTGGCTACCATATAGTGACATGGAAGGATGTGCCTACCTAACATTCCCAATGATAGGAATGCTGAACATTTTCATGGACCCAGGCACAGGGTTGTGGGTTTTCTAGAAGGCGAGGTCATCTTTATTGATCTTTTTTCATTATCCTTCATCTTTATTCTCTCTCTAGAATCTTGCCCAACTCTGTGCTCTGGGGCTTGCCCCAGATGGAGCCCCTTTACCTGCTTGGGGCTACAGCCTTGTAAATCAGCCATTTGGTTCCCTTTACCCCCTCTACAGGAAGTTTATTGCCCTGTCTGCATTGCTGGTGTGTTTTCTCCTCTTAGGTCACAGGCAGGACCCCACATCACTGCCCCTTCCTATAGTGTTACCTTTAGAGAAAGCTGAAGACATCTCCAGGGGCTGAGAAAAAATGTGAGTTTAGAGAACCAACATGAAGCCTGATCAGATGAGAGCCAAATTTACACTCCTCTAAGGAAGCCATGTTACTCTAGAGCAGATTTTAAGGAGAACCCATTGAGATGGGCAGTTAGAGCCAACGGGAAGTTAGGAACCAGGGAAATTCCTGACTACATTTCTGTATTTCAGTGAGTAGTGTGTATTCAAAGAAAACAAATCAAATGATTGGTGCTTGTCATCTTCTGTCTGTTCAGTGAGGGTTGGTTATATAGAAGAGAGCCCAGTAGAATGGTTCAGACTCCGAGGCTCAACCCAGCTATCAGTGCTCATGGAGTTATGCTTTTAGACAAGGACCTTTTCTAAACCTGAGATTCACATGAGGGGCAATTGGTCCCTCTGAGATAAAGTAAAAATCCAGTGAGTCACTCTCCATGACATCATTCATTCCTATCTGTTACAGTGATCTATCACTGAATGTCAGCCACTGCGCTTATTTCATCATTGATTTATTTCATGAGGAAAGAGTATACAGTGCCCTTCATCCATTTTAGAAATTCCTGTGAGGATATCTTCTGTGAGAATTATCCTGTCAGCTGGGGCACAGATGCAGGAATCTTGTCAAGTCAGTCTCTCCCAAAGACTGGCTCTGGTGGAGAGTTGGTCCTGCTTTGCAGAGAGAATTACATTTTGTACATTTACCTTTACAACTTTTGGGCATAGAAAGTAGAAATCTTGGACGTTGTAATATCACCATGTATTTCAGGGAGAGCCCAAATTCTCCTCAGTTTAGTCATATGATTCTGTTTCTTCAGGGCCTGTGGTTAATGATTACACCACTGATTGTTTTAGCAAACAATGGGTGGCTTTACCACCTGGTAAACAGTCTGTGTGAACGAACTTCTGAGCTGATCCCTTGGTCTCTGTGAGTCCTGGCTGATTCCAAAATGACTCAGGTTGGGGTCCTCCACATAGAGGGTAGTAGGCTGGTGGTTATTGTCACCTTCCTGCCACTGCCTTCTCTTCCCATCTCCTACAAAGTCATTGTCATCAAGGAGTTGGGACACTCTTGCTTAGAAGTCAGTGATAACACTGTTCATTCAGGGTCACTTTCAGACTATCCCAACTCTTCCCCATACCAACCCCAGCCATTTCCTCTCATGAGATTCAGCTGGTCCTGAGCACAAAGTTCCATCTATACCCCAATCTGTCATTCACTCCACTCATCTTCAAAGTGGCTTTATCCACTAAGCTCCCTCCGAAATATTTTTCTGAGCCAACATGTGTCCTCATTGTCAACACCATACATCTGTGACCCAGATCCTGAAGTGTCACAGGTCACAATAGGAGATGCTTTCAGTCCTCTGGCCCCTTTCTTTAAAGATCACGCCTTTCGCTCAAGTCTCAGGCATTTAACCAACTTTTTGAGTTTTTTTTTTCCATTCTTTTTAAATTTCCTTTCACCTCCAAACCCAAGTGTGTCCTTTGTTCCACCTTTTAACATTGCACCTACCTGTTTAGTATTAATCTTTCTTACAAATTGCACTCTACCTGGGTTTTAGTTGGAAAATCCCGAGAACTTTCACAGGTTATGGTTTTACCCAGTGGTGTTCAGTATAGAGGTTGAGAAAATATTTGAGAAGGGCGATTTTTTTCAGACATAGCAACAGCAAGACCATTTTTCCATGTGGACCTCCTGCTGCAACATTTCCTGGTCTTTCTTCCTGTCCATTTCAACAGTTCTTTTAATACTTTACTATGGTTGATGGAAAAGAATGGTTCGACAGAGATGATTATCATGTGTCCATACTCTAAGTAACCAAGAGGGCACTCACTTTTCTTCTTTAGATCCCCATGAATCATGTTAGTATGACTTAGTACTCTTAAGATTGTTGGATGAGCAATGCCTGAAAATTGACATTTTTTGATTTAGTCAAATTGTCAATGTCTGAAAATTGACAGAATCCAAAAGAGCCTCTCTAAATAGGGTACTCCCAAATGACCTCAGTGAAGCTCCAAGCAGCAAGATTTCACACTTGCCCCTTGGATGGGTTTAGGGCTTCAGAACCACAGTTCCCATAATTCTTTGTAACTTGCAAGCTCACCTGGCAGATTGAATCCAAGCTCTGCTTGCTGAGTGTCAAATCACACTCTTTCTAGAGTATCAGCACTTGTCTCTCAAAGTGAATAGTTTTTCAGACTCTAATGTTAGCAAGTTAAGTGTGTTCTTCTGGACAGAGAAGAGCTCTGTCACAGAACTGAAATCCACTCTATAGACAAGATGTTCTGGTGGAGGAGCTGGGCTGTTTGCTTAGAAAGTCATGAACCTGCTAGAATAGAGAATCTTATATCCATATCATTTATTCCATCTCAAAAGTTGAATCTCATTCCGATGAAATTACTCCTCTTGTTGGAAATCTGAAAATGCTAACACATTCATCTAATCAGATTTCTGTTTGGGTTGAACCCTGTATTCAAAGAGCAAGCAAACAAAAGTCTTTGTTGTTGGAAAAGAAGTACTTGCTAGAAGGCTTTCACCAAACCAATCCCTGAAGAATGTGAAGCCTTCTGGGTGTCAGAGACACCATGGAAAAGAAAGGAAATACAATATCCACTTGGGGCCTCACTCTGGGTGGATCCAGCATATGCTAAAATGAAGGAAACTATTGAAATGTATAAGGATGGTTATAGGAAAATGATAGGGTGCCACCTAATAAAAAATATCTTAGCTAGTCTAGAGAAAATCAAGAAAGGCTTTTATAAAGAAAATCATGTGGCCACACCCAGGCAATGCACAGTAGCTTCTCCTCACAGGGTGCTCAATGTTACCCATGGTGGTTGGGAACTGCACAGTGTTAAGGCTCAAACCAAGACCTCCAGCCTGCAAAGCTTGCACTCAGTCCTGACCCCAGGGCAGGCTTCTAGGGAAGGCAGCCTTCATAGAAGGAGAAGAGAGAAGAGTGTGCTAAGATGAGAACAGAGTGTGACTAGGTGAGGGAGCAGGTGTCTAATGCAACTCGAGCTGAAGGAATTTCTGCTGTCTGGAACCCAACACAAAGAGGAAGTTGTGATGAGCATGAGACTTGAGATGGGAGCAGAAGATCTCAGGCCAGGCCATCAGAAATAAACTTTAGAAGTAATGTTGGAGCACATTAGACAGAGCATGTTTGATTGTGTAAGATGTGGGAACAGTGGAAGAGTCTCAGCATTTCCAAGGTGAAAGAAAGTGTGGTGCTCAGTTCCTCCAACTCCTTCTCTTACAGGAGAAGGAATTAAAGCTCAGAGGAAGTCACGTGACTTGCCCAAGACTGGTCTGTCTCTTGGGGACTCCAACAGAATGTTGAGTTTGAATTCTGATGTTTGCTGATAGTATGTGCTAATAAAGCGACTCTGAATAAAACAAACAAAAAACAGCAGTGGTATTGCTGATTTCTGTGCTGTAAATACTGTCCCATGTTGCAAGCTACTATAGTTTAATGGTCAGCTCCCCAAAATGTGAGAAACACTTTGTTTATCTGTGAGCTGGAAGCCACTGAAGGCTGAAGGCATCTCTTTCCAACCCTGTGGTCAGTAACACTTGTTGGGTAGTTTGAAATCAGCCACAGAGGTCATATTTACACTAGGGAAATGATACAGGTTTGTCCTTTGAGAAAATTGCTGTCAAGCAATAGCCTGTTCCTGGTTGTCAAATGGATCTTGTGATTGAATTGACTGGAGCTATTCAGGTCAACTGCATTCTCATTCATTCTCTGCCTATTTGATCCTTCACTGAAAGAGGGTTTTAGTTAGGCCATTGCTCTGCTCAATTACATTGATTTTTCCTGGCAGTTTCGTGGAACCTAATTCCTATAATATATAAATTACCTATTGAAAATATACAAATCAATATTTTGTAGTATTTTCTTACCATGTACCACCATCATCAACAATATATTTTTATCATCCCTTCAAGGAAAACTGTTCCTCTTAACCAATATCTCTGCATGCTTCACCACCACCTTCACTACAGTTTCTAGACAGCTTCATATTGACTTTCTTCCTCTGTGCTCTTGCCTGCTCTGATCTTACTGATGTGAATGGAGCCTGACACAATATGGTTTTGTGATGAGAACTCCTGTTTTTCATGTTTAATAGTCCATACATGTTACCACTCATGCATAACTTTATTAAAGTTTTGTTGAGTATTTTATTTAGTTATGAGTTTATAAGCACTTGGATTGTCCATTTACTGTTAAAAATATGACTGTATGTTTTGTTTGGGGGACATACCTGGCAATTCTCTGGGTCTACTACTGGCATGTGGCCTCACTAAGCAGTGTTCTGGGGACCACATAAAGCTCCGGTCCAAATCTGGGGTTTCTACATGCAAAACCATCATTCCAATTCTTTGATATGTCTCCACCACTCCTTAATGTCTTGGTTGCCTAAATTAGGATTAGCATTCTTGGGATAAATGGTATCTGTTATTAACTTTTGGCAGAGGTACCAAACCATTTCCTAAAGTGACTGTGTGGTTTGACATTCTTGCCAATACTATGTGAAGATTTTGGCTTCTTGACATTCTCACCAATACTCATTACTGTCTTTTATTTTGCTTATCTAGCCATGAACCATTGAGGTTCTGGTTCCATCAATTCTTAACACTGTATCTTTTGACACTGTTAAACGCAAGTTTGTCTAGGATTTTAAAGTCATGTTGAAGGAGGAAAATGAGCCATTTTTATGCAATGAGCAATTTTTGTGCTCATTTGCCTTGTGAAATCCACTTTGTCTCAAGTTGACATAGTTTGTCCTGCTTGTTTTTGCTCAGTACTGGCATCGCATCTTTCCCTCCATTCCTTTTTTTTTATTTTTTATTAATAATTTTTATTTTGACCAAAGTGAATTACAAAGCATTCACAGTAGTATTTTAGGTATATAGTGACATTGAATCAGAATCAGGGGCATTCCCACCACCAATGTCATCCTCCCTTCACCCCTTTACCAACATACAACCCTCCATTCCTTTTTATTTGTTGAAATGTTTTTTATTTTTGTTTTGGGGCCATACCTTCAGTGCACAGGGCTCACTCCTGGTAAAATCAGGGTGCCATATAAAATGCACAGTGGCCAATTGCCCTTGGGTAAAGTTTGTGAAGGTTCAATCAGCCAAGCAAAATGAGCAAAGGCTCCAAGCTCAGAGTACAACTGAGACTTTGACTCTGGGACCTCTCCAGTGTCTCTGTCCCCAGACACTACCTACAGAGAAGTGGCAGAGCACTATAGGTAAGTTCTGCAAACCTGGTTTCATGTTTGCACAAGATGCATCTTTCATGAAACCCTTGTCTCTGCACAGTTTGCACTTGACTCTTTCTGTTCGGAGACAAGCGCTACTCAGCAATTTTCTAGCAGACCAAGCTGAAGGCAGGAAGAACCCAGCAATCCTGCTTCTCTGCTCAGTCTACAGCTTCTCCCCCTGGAGCCCCTTTACTGATGGAGGGTGCCATAGTCTTTGGCCATTGATGAGAGATCTGTCTTTGTAGGCATGAGGCTCAATTTTGGACCATTCTCTAGGACTCATTAAGGAGCTCCTTCCTAACTTCCAAATTTGTTTTTGTGCACTTGTCTGACCCAGGAATTTGTTTCATATGGAAGCAATATACTGAGATATAATTAGACACTGCTTGGCATCAGACTGGCCCCTTTCTCCCTCTGCCATCCGCACCCCCATCTCAGAGGACACCCTAGGGATGCAGTGCTGAAGGAGTTTCCCATCGTTTGACTGTTTTCCTTTAATATTTGTATAAACTCTGCCTTTTGCCCTTGTATGAGAGACCAACCAAATGTCAGAATAATCAGACCAAGAGCCACATGTTTTCATCAGAATGAGCTTGGTCATTCTGAATATTGGGTTGAGGTTTCCACAGAAACCCTAACCTTAACCCTTCTAACACTAATTCTAGCCCTAACCCTAATCTGTTTCTAAACCTAACTCTAACCCTAGCCCTTCTAATCCCTCTAACCCTTCTAATCCTCTTTCTAACCCTATCCTTCTAACCTTTCTAACCCTTTTAACCCTAACGCTAACCCTTCTAACTCTAACCCTAACCCTCAAATCCTAACCCTATCCTAACCCTAACTTGTTCCTTCTTTTTTTTTTTTAAACATTTTTAACTTGTTCCTGCCCCTAACTTTCTAACCCTAACCCTAATCCTAACCCTTCCTTCTAACCCTTCTAACACTATCCTTCCTTCCTTCCTTCGAACCCTAACCCTTCTAACTGGGATTTGTGAGATTTCAGAGAGTGCATAGGGGGGGTAGCCCATTCTCATTTTTGTTGGTTGTGCCTCTTCACCCAAACTATTGACCTTAGGAGTCAAGGATTCTTCTGTCCTTTCTCTGGTATGAAGGGTTGCCCATCTCAGGGCTGCCTACGCAGTAGCAGATTTAGGGAGGAGATCCCTGTTTGCCTGGTGGCCACATTCCTGCAGAGGAAAGTAGACTTCTCAGAAAGCGGCTATGTTTATGGACATGAACACTGGCAAGGACAAACCACAGAGAAGCTTCTGGAATCGAATCTCAAATATGCTCATCATAGACTAGTAGGTTTGTTGGTAACTGTGACCTATGTGTGGTTTTATCCTAATTTCAGCTGCAGTAGAGAATGAAGAAACAAGTGAGAAGGAATGAGGAGCTCAGGGGTATCCTGATAAATTGCCAGTTAGGAAATAGGAAGTCTGGGTTATCCTGAGTATATGTTCCCCGAGCCTTCTGTCCATCCGTCCTTAACCTACATTAAGTGAATCATGTGACTCATTAAGCCTGTGTTGGTGGCAATATTAACCCTGCCACCTTCATTTGCTTCTTAGTTATGTTTAAAATCCAGACTTCTCCTTGTCTTGTCTGCTGGAGACAGTGACTTAAATCATTTCAAATAATATCCATTCTTTTCTGTTTTTAAGGCTTCTTATTAAAGCTGGTTTGAGAACCTTGAGAGGCAAACACATCCTTTCCTGATATGAGAGGAAGGAGAGAGAGTAGCCACTGTGAGTGTGTCAATAGTTAGCTTTGGAAAGGGGGAAATGAAGCCATGGCCAAGGGACATTTTACTTGGAAGCTGAGAAAACTTTGGGGGTAGTTTCTGTTTCTTTCATTTGAAGGGAACTCTGCAGTAAAGAAAGCCAGAGTTCCACATGCATCAAATAAAGACACAAAACAAAGGATTTTATCTTTAATAGATAAAAATCAAATTAGGTTCGCTAAGTTAATGTTTGAAAGGACTGGATGAAAAGAAGCCTGTAAAATTCTGTCACATTCTTTTTGTTTTGTTTTGTTTTTGTTTTCGGACCACACCCTGCGGTGCTTAGGAGTTACTCCTGGCTCTGTGCTCAGAAATCTCTCCTGGCAGGCTCAGGGGACCTTATGGGATGCCAGGGATTGAATCCGGGTTGGCTGTGCAAGGCAAATGCCCTACACTCTGCCCCCAATCCTGTCGGATTCTTCAGGATTCCGGCCCAAATCTTATCACAAAAAGCTTGAGAAGGTATTAAGAGGCTGGATCCTGCAAGGATCCTCAGTCCTGCCATGAGAAGAGACTAACTTTTTTTAAGCAAATAGACCAGAGTTTATACATTTGAATGACTATTGTTCTCTCTGTTAAAACCTTCCCAGGAGATTTCATCTCAGGGCCAAAAGTCTGCTTTGACTTAGCATATTTTATATTTCTTTCTTGGTTTCCCTTTCAGATATCTCTTGTGCATCTAAAAGTTCTGGGGGACCATGGTGCTTAAATAAGGATATTATTAGAAAAAAAAATAAAAGTTTGGGGGGGGTAAATCTGATTTCTAAAGTCATTTTTTTGTTGTTGTTTTTGGGCCACACCAGGTGTTGCTCAGGGGTTGCTCCTGGCCATGCGCTCAGAAATTGCTCCTGGGTTGGGGACCATATGGGACACTGGGGATTGAACCCAGGCCCGCCCTGGATCAGCTGAGTGCAAGGAAAATGCCCTACCACTGCACTATAGCCTTGGCCCTGAAAGTCATTTTTCTTTAGGAAAATTAATGGATGCATGTGGAGAATTCCTATGCCCTGATTTTCTAAGACATTTTCAAATTCAGGGTTCCAATAACCACAGGTACAGGAATAAAAGGAGCAGGAGTAGCAGTCTCAGGTTCTCCACAGTCATTTCCAGAACTCAACAGGCAGCAGGCTGGCTTGAAGACCCCTTCCTAGGGTGGCCAGAGTCCTGGTTTCACTGGCCCTTTGGTTCTCTTTCCCTCTGACCTTCCATTTTCTCACTGAAGAGCTGGGATTGCAGTAACACCTACCTTGTGTGACTGTGAGTAAATGAGGCCATGCTTGAGAAACACATAGGAAGGGCCTATACATTGTTTGTAGGCAGTTCCACAAACATTGTTTGCTACAGTTCCCTAAGAGCACTTCAGTGTGAAGCCAGGTCCATGATATAGGTAGGTCTACATTAAATATTAGTTCATTGGTTATAAGCTTGAAGCTCAAGATGTGGCATTTGGGCTGAAAGTGCACCTTTATTTGAAGAGGGAGTTCATCTGAGGTGAGTGCAGGAGGGCTGGGAAAATATTTCTAATCCTCACCCTTATAAAACAAATCCATCAATTTACCTCACAGAAATGATCCTCTTAGCCTTAAGTGTTATGAAATGGACTATTAGAGCAAACAGTGGCATGAAGGTGAATAATCAGAAAACAATGTTGATAAATAGCATGAAGAATTGAAGAATTAAGCAGTCAAAGAGTCAGGAAACTCTATAGGTACAACTTATGGGACAATGTCCTTAGGAGAGTTTTGTGGGATTGTCAACTGGGTGACTCCTCCATGGCCTCATCATTAAGCGATGAAATAATTTGTTTAACTTGGGCAGGGGCAGCCTCTCTGAGAAGAAAACCTGGGGATTCCACAGACAAAGGAAAGTGGATGCTGGGTGGTGATGGTGGGGAGTCTGCCCTAGGTCAACCAAAAATCACGTCACATTCTTTGTAACTACCTCAAGTGGGTTATTACGGTTCACAGCATTTCTGACACGTGAAGTGAGATAAGAGATATGTCTGTGAAAACAGGGTTGCCTATGACATCCATGTGATGGGACATTAGGAGCTGGGTATGAAAGATGGTTGAAGGAGAGTAGACAACAGCAGAAACAGAGATGGAGCTAGTCAGGCAGGGAAAGGGAATTTTAAACTACTCCAGCAGTGCTCAGAGACTACCCCTGGAAGTGCTCTGGGTTCATATAAGGTGCCAGGAATCAAATCAGGGCCAGCCACACATAGGATAAGCACTTTTGACTGTGTAAGCCAAGACTTTGAGCACTCTGTTGAACCCATAGTTTCCAAAATAGGGAGGAAGCAACTCCAGTGAAGGCCAGAGAGTTGGAGGCATGGAGAAGGAGGCCTTGGAGGAAGAAAAGGTCAGAGTGCTGAGTTCTAGTGTAAACAAGAGTCACTGTGGCCCATAGACTGAGGCTGGGCCTGGATCTTGAGCCCTAACACCCTGGGATCTTAGGAGAATGCATCTGCTTCTCCCTAGGCCCTCTCCTCCAAACTTCTGGCTTCGTTGTGGCACGAGTGGGTGGAGAAGCTGGCGACGTGCACAGACCCGGCTCCTGCATGGAGGACATGGGTGGTTGAGAGCATTTCCTTCCACCGCCCGCTTGGAACCCAGCAGTCAACATAATAAAATTAGCAGAGCTAAGCAGGCAGATTTGTGGACTTGGAGGCATAATTAGTCCTGTTTTTCTCTTGTCTTGACCTAACTGGAGTTCACTGGGTATGTAATGGAAAAAAAACAACCGGCTTGATATAAAAATACAGGAAATGCCTGCAATCACTGCTGATTGCGGGACCGTTTTCCTCCTGTTATTTTTGTGAAGGAGAAGAAAAAAAAAAGACATGGTTTGTTGGGTTGGGTTTTGTTTTGCCTTTTTTCTCCCCCCTTTTCCTAAATGGTTGAAACCACTTGGGCTATTCGTTTTTTAAAGAATTCTTTACGCTAGCTATGTGATGTCACTTCATGATTTTAAATAAGAAGTGGGAAGTGGAAGAAGACATTGAGATTCTTAGCCTAAATAAAACTCCTGTAAGCCTGGAATACGTCCATATAGATCTGAATCAGGTTTCGTGGCCTGGGGTAGAGGGAGTGTGAGGAACCTTCTGTTTTCTGGATTCCTACAAGTCCTTAATCTTTCAAGGCTAACCAGGAGGGATTTTGTTTTAGTGGTGTGTTTTGCTTTACAGTATAGGATGCATCACCACTAGGAGAGAGAATACTAATTCTCAGAATTATTTTCTTTTTCTTTGGGTTTGGGGCACCAAAATTTTGAGCACCCGGCTATATTCAGGACTTACTCCTGGCCCTGCTTTCAGGGCTTAATACTGGCCAGCTTAGGGACGATATGGAAATGGAACCAAAGCCACTTGCATGCAAGGCAAGCGCCTTTACCCCCTATTTTCTCTTCGCCCTTCCTGGGATTTCTTTTCCCAGGAATAGCCCCTTAAAAAACTCCTATCTTAGGGACCAGAGCACAGCAGTAGGATGTTTGCCTTGCCTTGCATGCAGCTGACCCAGAACGGACCTGGATTCCATCCCAGGCATCCCATATGGTCCATGGTCCCCTGAGCTAGGAGCAATTTCTGAGGGCATAGCCAGGAGTAACACCTGAGTGTCACCGGGTGTGGCCCAAAAACAAAAACAAAACAAAACAACTTCTCCCATAAGACTTCTGGATCCATAGAACTGAGATACAAGGTCCCAGCCACTGAGAGTAGATTCTCAGCAACAAGAAGACTAACACAATTCATGCCACCCCCAGCCCAGATGTTTAGTGGCATTTTATTTATTTTATTATAACAATAATGTCTTTTATTTTTCTTAAAACTCATAGATCAGTGAGATCATTCTGTGTGTCTGTCTCTCCTTCTGTTTTATTTTACTCAGCATAACAGTTTCCATGTACATCCATGTATAGGAAAATTTCATGACTTCATCTCTCCTGACGGCTGCATAATATTCCATTGTGTTTATGTACCACAGTTTCTTTAGCCATTCATCTGTTGAAGGGAATCTTGGTTGTTTCCAGCGTCTAGATATTATAAATAGTGCTGCAATGAATATAGGTGTGAGGAACGGATTCTTGTATTGTGTTTTTGTGTTCCTAGGGTATATCCCTAGGAGTGGAATAGCTGGATCATATGGGATCTCAATTTCCAGTTTTTTGAGCAATCTCCATATTGTTTTCTATAAAAGCTGGACTTTATAGAAAGTCCTCCTGGTTCATTCACCAGCAATGAATGAGAGTTCCTTTCTCCCACATCCCTGCCAGCACTGATTGTTCTTGTTCTTTGTGATGTGCTCCAGTCTCTGTGGTCTTAGTGGCATTTTAGATCATATTTATACTTTTCAGTTAGTGGGTTCTCACTTTCTACCATTGGGTTTGGGTAGAATTTATTGTACAAGGCCAGGAGGGATAGCATAGTGGGGTGGGTGCTTGCCTTGCACAGGGTCAACCTAGGTTTAATTTCCAGCCTTACATATAGTCCCCAGCAGTGCCAGGAATTATCCCAGAGTACAGAGCTAGGAGTCAACCCTGAGCACCACAGGGAATGATCCAAAAACCAAAAGGAAAAAAAACTTTGGGTAGAGTTGCTGGAGTTTGGATGAAACCAATTGAAGTTATTATGTAGCCTTAGAAAGGATCCCTGAGAATTTGTGTCTTTCTGGCTTTTGGTGAGGGGGCACCCTAGGAGTTTAGATAGATCCTGGGGGCTGCACTCTGCCTTGGGAGTCTCAGCGCTCTGCTGTTTCCAGGACTCAGTGATAATGTCCTACTGAGCATAGTCTCAGGTGATGAACTTCCCCAGCCTGGAGCACAGGTTAGAAACAAAATTTGGTTCTTACAAGAAATATGTGTTTGCAAGGATGTGGGAAAAAGAAACCTCCCAAATGTTGGAAGTATAAACTGGTGCGGCCACCATGGAACATGACATGGGGTAGGGCCTCAGAATATTAAGATAGGAACAATGTCTGGTCCAGCTGTCCCGTGTTTGGGTGTCTGTGCAAGGAATAGAAGCACAATGATGAAAAAAAGATTAAGCTACTCTATGTCTGCTCAGCATTGTTTGCAGTGGTCAAACTATGAAAAAAACAAAGTAAGCAGGGATGATGAGACAGAAGGAAACATGAAAGGGGATAAAGATCTGGGGCTGGTGAGTGAAAGGGGGGAAAGGAGGTCCATAATAAGGGAACTTGCCCCTGCAGCGAAGGTATGAACGTTTGTGTGGCATCCAAGTACAACAGGGTCCACCTAATGTGTACATTATGTCTCAAAACTTTCAGACTTTTTTTTTAATTGGAGGCTGGAGAAATAAGATCAAAGTTAAGGCATGACTTGCCTTGCATGCCGCCAACCCCAGTTTGAACCTATACATTCTTTACGGGTAGAACTGTTTATGAAGAATGAACTCTGAACATGATAGCTATGGTCTCAATCCACCACCTCACACCCTAATAAAAAATTAAATTAAGTAGGATTTGATTATTAAAGCCATAATCTCTATTAGGGCAAAAACCCTGACGTGGGGTCAGAACTATGTGGACAGACCCAGAGCAATAGCACGTTGGGTAGGTTGTTTGCCTAGTTGTTTGCAGCTGACCCGGGTTCAATCCCTGGCATCCCATATGATCCCCTGAACTTGCCAAGAGTGATTTCTAAGCTCAGAGCCAGGAGAAAACCCTAAGTGCTGCTAGGCGTGGCCCCAAAACAAAACAAACAAGCAAACAAAAACTAAGTGGATAGCTATAGTCCTATCATCTCCCTGTTAACTTGGGCCAGGTGAGTCTAACACCCCTCTCCATCACTCTCCTGGGACAGTGTCAGTGATTGGGAGACACATGGGATTGTCCCAGCTAACAAAGGAGAAGGCCCCTGCCATTAGCTGATGTGAGTTGAGGTCAGCAGAGCTGCTGATCCCTGATAGCACACAGTTGTTCCCTGCCTGGGATTTGTCTGTGGGGCCAGTGATGAAATCTGCCACTGGCCCATCATAGAGCTTCTCTAGGCTTCTGAATGCTTGGAGATGTCTAATGACTGACCTTCTACTATTTGGCCAAGTGAGATTCATGTGGCTTTGTCAGGCCCTGAAGAAATCAGTTTAAGGTGGCGAAGGCCTTTGGGCCTTCTCACAGATGTAAGAAGGAATGTCTGAGAATAGATTGTGTTATTTTTCTTTCTCCACTTGCTGAAGTTCCCAAGTACCCTTCTCTTTCAGAGCGTGCCCATGGTTGAAACATCAGAATGTTCTTTCCTTTTTCTAAATGATAAACCAGGCCAGAGAGATAGTACAATGGGTAGGACACTTACCTTGCACTCAGCCAACTGGGGTTCTGTCCCTCACTGAGTTTCACCAGGAGGGATCCCTCAGTGCAGAGCCAGGAGTAAGCCCTGAGCACCACCCGATGTGGCCCCCAAACAGAAATGGCATTGAGACAATTGGTCCTGTAAAAATCAGAATGGTCTAATAGAATGATCTAACTTATCTATGGGCTATAAGAAAAATAAAAGATAGAGAGTATGGTAATAATACCCAGAGACAATAAAAATGAGGGCCAGGAAGACCAGTCCATGGTAGAAGGCTTGCCACAAAGAACAGGGAGTGCAGGTGGAGTAGAGAATGTGATAATGAAAATTGGAACTGGTCACTCTGGATAAGAACTGAGTGCTGAAAGTGGGTAAAGTGGTAGGAATGATGCCCCTTCATTAGCAGTAGTGCAAATGATAGTGTCAGAGAGAGAGAGAGAGAGAGAGAGAGAGAGAGAGAGACAGAGACAGAGACAGAGACAGAGACAGAGACAGAGAGACAGAGAGAGAGCCTGAGGCAAGCAGGGGGAAAGCAGAAAGGAAAACCAGGGACATTGGTTGTGGGGAATCTGCACTGACGATAGGTGTTGGACATTGCGTCCAACTCAATCATAATGATTTTGTAATCACGGTGCTTAAATAAAGTAATTATTTAAAAACAATCAGAATGATCCAAAGATGACCCTTGCTTTTTACACCTTCGTTTCTTTCTGTTCCCACTACTGGCTGTTAGTGCCCTTTTAGCACCCTAGACCACCCCTAAACTCAAATCATTTCTCTATTGATTTTGTTTCAAAGGAAACAAAAGTCTCAAAAAGCCATTTAACCCTCCTAACCCACTCTTAAGCAGAGGACCTTCACCTCACCCCACCCTGTTGGTAATCTTTACAAAGGAGGTGCCAGTAATAGTTGGTGTTCTTGGGATTAAAAGATTAAGAACAGACAGGCAGATGATTCCATTTCTGCCTGGTTGCACCTTTTGTAAAAGAGACATTGCTTTATCTTGGGAGCATAGCCCTAGGGTGCCTTGAATGTATTAGGGATCAGTCAGAGCTAGAATTTGGATCCCTGTGCTATGAGAGGGGTTCCACTCTCGTATGCTGAGCAAAGTCTCCTGGGTCTGTACTCTGCCACCATCATGCTCAGGGCTGACACTCTGTCCTGGTCGTCCATGTACACATCAGCCTGTTCTCTACAGCTGATGTAGAGAGGCGCTGAGCTAGCCTCAGTGCCACAGGGCTGCTTCAGACCTGATTTGGTGTCTTGGGGACATGATATGAGTCTTGGGGAGTGGGGGAGGATGGGTACAAGATGCTACCAGCTTGTTAATGGGGAATTCTGGGCCAATAGCAGATTCTCTTTAAGGCTCAAGCAGTGAGTTGGCAGTAGCCTGTCAACTCAGGTGTTTTTGAAGTCACACAACTCAAACACGTGTATTTGTGGCTCCCTACTCTGACAGGGACCCCAAACGCTGCTCACAAGTCCAAAGGACAGGTGCGACAATCTGATGGTGGAAAGCTTCTCTCTTTGGCCCTGATCAGCTTGCTCCCACATAGCCCTCTCCCATACTGGGTTTGTGGGTGACTTGAAGGAGCAAAGTGAACCTGGGGGATCACATATGCCTAATTCCTGTTTTCACTTTCTATTTTTCTCCTTTGTCCTTTCCTCTTTTTTGATTCCATTTGTTTGTTTTTGGAACCACAGCAGGTGGTGCTCAGTAGTTACTCCTAGCTCTGTGCTCAGGGATCACTCCTTGCAGGTTTGGGGGATGATAAGAATCCAACCTGGTGTAAATCAAACGCCCTACCCATTGTGCTCTCTCTCCAGCCCCCATTGATTCCTTTTCCTTAAAAAATATACAATAACCCAGAATTTGAACACACTTGATGTTGTTGATGCTGACACGTTTTGCCATGAATACACACTTGTGGAACCCACATGAGAGATGGGGCACATTTCTTATACCCCAGTGGGTTCTCCTGTTCCTTCCCATCAAAACACCAGACTCCCTAAGAGTTAAGGGATTTTACGGATTTCATTCCTGAGGGGCTGGAGAGATAAAAGAGGGCTTGAATCCCCAGCACCACATACTGAGTACCCTAAGTTCCCTGAATACCGCCAGGGGTCAGTCCTGGAGCAAAGAGCCAGACAAGCCCTTAAACACTGCGAGGGGTAACCCAAGGGCTCTCCCCCATTCCCAAATAAAGCCAAAAAATAAATAAAACTCACCTGCAGGCCACGATGATACCTCAAGTGGTCGCTTACGTGGTCCTGCCTGTGCAGGGCTCTGAGTGCCATCCCTGGCATAACATTTCTATTGGGTGTGGCTCCAACACCACCAGACCTGAGCACTGAACATCTGACTCACACCACTGAGCCAAGCATCGATGGGGGTGACCCCTGATCTGTAGCACCACTAAAATAAAAATCACATTTTTAAATATTAAAGCAATGCTAAGTTTTATTTACAGAGCGACTCCTATTTAAAACAAACAGAGGTAGGGAGATTGCTCTTGGGCTGCAGGTGGGCTTTGCATACAAGAGGCTTAGGTTAGATCCCCCAATACCTCATTTCTCCTGATCACCACCAGGACCAAATCCTCCATACTTCCTCCTCCCAGTCGAACACAGAGTGATTCCTCAGCACCACAAAGTATGGAAACTGAAAACTAATCAATCAAGGAAACTTGTGACAAAATGTACTGCCAATGTCCCCACTGGCCTTGCCCGTTCTGCGTGACTCTTGCCATGAAAGGCTTTAGTGAGATCCTGCAGTGAGTTTCTTGTGTCTGGCTATGAGTGGGAACTCCATGCTCAGAGTTACAGCTCAGGAACATAGCCTGTGACTAGGAGATATTGTGTCGGATACATATGAGTGTGATGACAGGTTTGCTTCACGTTATAACATGAAATTAAGGCAACTCCACGGCACTAAAGAGGGGAAGCTGTTCAGGGGCCTGACTCAGGTTGACATGGGGCATGTTTCATAGCTCTGTGCCAACCAATGTTTGCTGCCACCCACCCTCCAGAGCCCCTGCCTGGCCAGATACATTTTCACATATAACAGCTTGTATTCCTGCTTAGGAGAGCCTGGCAGAACTCAGCAAACATCTCAGCAGACCCTCTCGAGCTGATCTTTGATGGTCTGGCCCTGAAGTTCTCAAACCTCACTCTGGCTCTTTTACTCTCTCTCTCTCTCTCTCTCTCTCTCTCTCTCTCTCTCTCTCTCTCTCTCTCTCTCTCTCTCTCTCTCCCTCCCTCCCTCCCTCCCTCCCTCCCTCCCTCCCTCTCTCTCTCTCTCTCTCTCTCTCTCTCTCTCTCTCTCTCTCTCTCTCTCTCTCTCGAAACTGTTTAGACTTGAAGAAGAAAGTTTACTCAAGTTCATTAGCAAAAATGTGCAAATACAAGGAAAGGAAAAGGCTTACAAAGAAAAGCACTTGGGCCTGCCCACCCTCCCCCCCTTTTTTGTCTCCACACTGCTTAAAGGAAACTCCCAGCAGAGAGATAAGCACGGCCCCCACTTTAATGTCTTTAGTTACTGCCTCCAATTGTGGACTGGTAACTGGGCAAGAGTGAGATTGAAATAAGGTCCAAAGAGATAATGAGGATAAAAGAATAGGGAAAAAAATAAAAAATAAAAACAATCCAGTGTTGACTCTTCGAACCCTGAAGAACTCTATTCTGGATTACATATATCATGCATACAGGTATTGGCTTCCATGTGATGCCAGATCCTTGCAATTCTCAGCCCTTCTCTCTCATCTGGTAGGGAGGCCTCTGCCTTTCTAAGAACAAAACAATCAAGTTGTTGCCAACAATGAACCCAGAAGCACACAATGTGCATATGAGACCCACTGAGGAAAGGGAGCAAACTCAAGGCATTGCAGAGTTCAAGCAGTTGACAGGGGTTAAGCAGTTTCATCAAGCCATACTCATTTAAAAAGTAATTTTAAGATGTTTGCTTATAAATGAAGAGATTTTTGTGTCAAGCAGTAGACACTGGTTTCATTTCTTGAGATAATAATTTTATTGTCTCGTGAGACTCATAAAGCATATAAATAGCCACCTAGATAGAACTTCCTTTTAAAGAATAATTCTGTCTAACCACTGGTATAAGTAGAATCAACTCCATCTTTCTCTGAACCCTTATTAGATCAATGTCTTTGACCCTGTCCTTTTTTTTAATAATTTTTTTATTTTGAATTATGAGAACAAAAGATGCAAAGAAAGAGGATAAGGTAAAGTTACAGTGGAAGGACAATCACCCATAACATAATTATCAGAAGAAGTCTCCTTGCTGATATCTTAACTTTGAACTTTCACCAAAGAAAGTTAAGATAAATAAATAATGGCCCTGCCCTTTAATTTTATGTTCATCCTACCCTTGGAGAGCCTTACTTACATTAAAATATGACCAGGTAGTAGAGTAAAGAACCTGCTACTCACTATACCCAACACTTTACCTCTTGATCTAACTTTGACATGCCAACTTTGATATGACATCTTAAGGACTGGGAGCAAGTCTGTATATATCTCTGATCTTCTGTTATATCTCTAAGAAATCATTACCTTGTCAAGTGATGAGTGAAAAGGGTGGATGTATTACTTGTTCTTTTGTCATTTGGCTCTACATTTTTTTTAATATTTCTCCACTAGCAACCTCTTCTTAGCTGACAAACATATATAGTTCATCTTAAAATGATCTTCTAGGGGGTGCTAAGGAGGTGTTCCTACCTTGGTGCTCTTAGCAGTGTTTGTGAGGGACAATGCAGTGCACATGGACTGAACCCAGATCTCCCACATGCAACAATGCACCCCAGCCCTTTGAATTATTTCTCTCTAGCACATTGGAAAAAACCTTTTTGTAGACTTTTTTAATAAAAGTTTTTGATACAAGGACTGGCATCACACAGAAGCCAATACCTCTATGTGTGGTATATGTAATCCAGAACAGAGTTCTTCAGGATTTGAAGAGTCAACACTGGCAAAACTTTATTCATTCTCCTTACACAAGTCTTTCCTTGTTCTCGGGATTGTTTTTTCTTTCTTTTTTTTTATTTCTCACCTGTTCTTTTATCTTCATCTCATTTAACCTTAAACATTTATAATAAACATCTTTTTTAAATTCTCTTCCAGAAGGATGCAATCTTTCACAAATAAGACACTTCAGTAATACTTTGCATTGTTGTCTCACCTGTTTCAGCCACTAATTGCTCAATACTTTCTCTTTGTAGCAGTTGTGTTTTACTCATATATAAACACACATACTTGCGTGTGCTTTAGACAATTGGTATATAATTTATAAGAATTACAACTATACATTGTCAATATTAGTTTAAAAAGTCTTTGGAAAGATTAGTTGAGAAAATACATTGGTAGTTAATACCACAGTTGCTCTGGTCTTTAGAATGTAGTGCTCCAAGTTCTGGATGAAAGACAACATAGAAATGGTCTCCATTGCAGAGTTGACAAAGAATAGTTTTGGATTTTGTTATTTGTGCTTCTGTGAAAGTTCTTAAGAAACAACCAGTCTGGGCTGGAGAGATAGCATACTGGTAGGGCATTTGCCTTGCATGCGGCCAACCCAAGACAGATGGTGGTTCAAATCCCGGCATCCCATATGGCCCCCCAAGCCTGCAAGGGGCGATTTCTGAGCTCAGAGCCAGGAGTAACCTCTGAGCGTCGCTGAGTGTGACACAAAAACAAAAACAAACCAACAAAAAAGACACAACCAGTCTATGAACAAAACAGTGACTTTCAACTGAGGACGTTTAAGCAATTGTAAACAGTATTAAAATAAAAGATGAGCTTAGGAAGTCAGTTTATTAGAAATAGTGGAATCTTTCCTGAACTCATTCTATTGGACCAGAGGTTGGTTGTCACTATGCCAGGCTTAAAACATGGGGATTGAGAGAATCAGATTAGTCTTTTGGATGTAGTCAACCATGTATCTTTAGAAGGGAACTGAACTTTCCATTAACTTGAATTAATGCCCATCTTCTCAGTTCACACATGCTAATAGAGTTGTTAAAAAAGCATTAACAATGCAGAAACACGTGGTTGGTATAAAGTAAGGACCCTCCAAGAAAACCCAAGCTTCATCCTGTGCTGTGAGTCACACTAGGATTAAGTGAACATAAAAACCAAAGTTCATCCCATTCACAATTACTGCCATAACAAAATTATGTGTGGATCCAAATCAAGTTGTGCATGTCTTTCTTGTGTCTAAATGAAGTAGTTGTTTAAATAATTAAAAATTATTTAAAGCAAGTTAATCTGCACAAACTGCAGGGCAGATGTAAGCAACAGGTTTGGCACTGCCAAGCCAAGTTACTAATAATCCAACAGGTTGGTTCTTGTAGAAAAGGTTTAGCACTGATGTTCTATTGACATGGCATTCTAGTTAAGGCCTAGAAAACACGAAATTTTCAGAGAAAATGACTTACTGGATCTTTCATTTAGTAGGTACTACAGAGTATCTACTTAGACACAAACCTTCAGCCCATAGAGATCTCTCTGGGTCACTTTCAATGATTGTTCATTCTGCATCAGCCATCAAGTATTTATTAAATGCATTTGATACCTCAGTCACACTGAAAAGTCTTGTAGGGATTAGTGATTAACTCAACTGAGAGATTAGGGAGAGTCAAAGCGACACCATATTTCATTGTCTTGAATAGAATGCAGGAGAGACTCCTTAAGGAGCCACACCAAAACTATCCCAGAGAAACCAGGGAATGTTTTTTTCAGGAAGTAATGGAACTTAACTAAAGTAATTCAGCCAAGGAAGAAGGTTACATGGAAAAAGAAGTGTCTGCAAAGACCTCAGAGTGCTCCCAATATTCATAGCTAACAGTTGATAGCCATTGACACTTACATATGCTCTTCCAATTTTAAGATGAGATGATAAACCTTTTATGTTAAAAACCCTTTCTTGGGATTTCCCCCAGGACCTAGTGCCAGATCCCATGTCTGGCAAGGGTTTGATCCTTGTGAATTTCCATCTCTTTTTCCTTGGACATTCCCACTGGAGATGAGTATTGCTGTCATAGTCTTTCTTGGGAGTGGGTTGATGAGAACTGAAGAGCACAGAGGCAAGGGGATGGGAAATTGGACCAGGGAGAGATCCAGTTTCTAAAGTCAAGTTCCATTAACTTTAGAGAAATTTCAAAGAAGAGATGAAGCAAAGCTCCAAAAAGTAAAGGCATGATTCACAAATTTATAGCATTCTGGAGTCCCACCACTCGTAGACATGCCAGAATGATCTCCTTAGGACTAGGTATTTGATATAGCTGAGCTTTAAAACTTTGATGGCCAGGGCCAGAGATTCCAGCTCATGCCTGACATCTCATGATCTTCCATAGAACTGAATGTAACCTCTAGGACCATCAGTTTATACTCCAAACTAAAATAAGATTCATTGTATGCTCTGTTTAGCTGATAGTTAAGTTGAGTTGATGGGAGAGAAAACTACATTAAAGAGAAAGCTTGACTGTTCTGATTTTGAGTTTCCATATAGCTTTCAGGTTTGTTCAGCTCAAAATAAATTATCTTTATGTGGGAAAAATTCATCATGGTGTTGGACATGTGGCTAGGTGGGAAAGCTTATTATGCCTTGTAGGTCCTGAGTTTGATCCCTAATACTGCAGACTGGGTTTCAGTTTTGGCATATCAATAAAACCATTGATCCTTGTAATAGAATGTCACACACAGTGACTCTTCCAGGTTCAATGATATGTTTCATGTATTGACACCAATCCTGTAACTTTTCTTTAGTAAATCACATTCAAGTGTGAGTTTCTGGTGGTACAAGCTGGCATCCACACGTTAAAAATTTCCTCATTTTGAATTTGCAGTTTTCTGCAGACAGCAGTTTAAATGACCTTTTTTTAGAGAGAAAGAGCCAGCAGCTGATACTACCTCCTCGACTTTGGGACATTTCTGGAGCTGACCAGATGCATAGATGGACTCAATGCTCTGCAGCCTTCTCCTAACAATGTTACTGCTTCTCTGGTTCTTGTAACACCAGCCAGTACTGCCCTTTTGGCAGGTGGTCAGCAGATCTCTGTGAATGTTGAGTGACAGGTAGTGCCTTCCAGTTCACAATTACACTGGCCTGGTTCCCTAAGTATTTTTGAGTCTGTGTACCAATAAAGAGGGCATGTGGAGAGATGGGAATGAGTAGTTTGTCGTGAGGCCACCGGAACTGTCAGGGCAGTCAGTATTCACTGTGGTCTATGGCATTGAGTCACAACCAGTGTAGCAGAGCAGGGTCTTTCCCTCTGCTCCTCAGTCACTTGGTTTCAGTGTAGACACTGCATGCAGCAGTCTGAGCATGCTCTGCATCAACACATCTTCAATTCCCATGTCCATGAGCAGTGAGGGCTTTGGGTCAGCTCTTTGCACTCTCCTGAGTCTCCTACCTGTACAGTGGGAGTGATGCTAGGGCCCTTGTTGGGGAGAACTGGATGAGCAGGTTCCAGTGACAATTCCCCACCCATTGTCATGGTGTCCTGCTTCTTCTTTTTCAACTTGGCTGGAAAAAGCTGGGTCTTTTAATTCTGTCTCTGGCAAACAACCTCCTATGGCCATGGGCTTGGAAGATTCTCCCCAAATCCTAATCAAGCAATGGAAAAGAAACAGGGATGGACCAGAGTAATCTCAGTCCCTGCGTGCATGGAATATCCCTTCCTTCACATCTTACTGTTCTAGGAGCCTCTTTCCACAAGAGAATAGAAACTCCATGAGATTAGAAAATTATTTGCTTTCTGTGTGCTAAAAATAATGCATCTTACACAGCCTTTGTCCAGGAAATATTAGAATACAGGATGCATCCATGGAAGAGGAACAGGCATAACAGAAACTTCTCTGGAACCTCATGAACCCTGACGTCACCATCCCACTCACTGTCTCACACCAGCTGTAATCTTTTTTTCTGTCTGTTTATGAGTACTGGGTTCTATTCTTGGGGACCTCTGCAGGCTGTGCTGGGGATTGAACCCAGGCCTCCTGCATGCAAAACAGGGTGTGTCAGCCTTTGCTCTATCTCCTCAGTCCTGTGTTCAGTGCTTGCTGGAAGCTGCCCACAGGGAAACGCCTGTACCTGTCCCTTTCCCCAACCATTGCCAGCCCTGCTGGCAGGGCCCAGGGCAGAGGCTGCACATTGGCAGCTGCCCTGTGTGACTTGAGATACACGGGGACTCTCTGCCCTTTGGATTCATGATTCTAATGGTTTTGTGGTTTTTGACTTTATGCCCTGCAGGGATTTTCCATTAAATTCAAACATTTATGTTGCAGGAAAGAGCAGGTCTGGCCATGGGTATATTCATCTGAAGAACTAATCTTTGGCAATCACACTAACAGTTATCAACAGATTAGAAAATTAGCATGTGTTTAAGCAACCTCCAGTTGGAACTATTTGCCCACAAAAATAGTGACATTTTTAAAGCCTGGTAAAATGTTTGCATGTTAAACTCTTTATTTGTTTGTTTTGTTTTGTTTTGTTTTTTGGTTGGGCCACACCCAGTGACACTCAGGGGTTACTCCTGCCTATGTGCTCATAAATTGCTCCTGGCTTGGGAGGGGACCATATGGGACGCCTGGAGATGGAACCGTGGTCCATCCTAGGTCAGCCCTGTGCAAGGCAAATGCCCTACCGCTGCACCATTGCTCTGGCCCCATGTGTTAAACTCTTAAGGCTTCAAGAGTAGTTGCTGTTGTTGCTGTTCTGTTCATCAAAACCTGTAGGTAGAATGAATTGCAAAATTGGAAAGTGACTAATAATACCAAATATATTCTAAGAAATCATGTGAGCCTGGAGACAGCTCAAAGGATTCAGTTCAATTCCTAGTAGCAAGTGGGTCTCCCTGACTAAACATGGAACAACTATGAGCACTTATGGGTACTCAAAAGAAGAAGATATCACAACTAAATGTATATTTATTATATAGGATACAGTTCTCACATATATATGATAAATATAAATATATGGCATTTTAGCATGTCAAAATAATTGATGGAAAATATTATATGTGTTCATCATACCAGATATGTTTATTATATAGAAATCTATATTTATCATAATTCCCAGCATCTATATGTATTATATTAATTATATATATATGTATTATATTAATTATACCTTATACTTCATTCCTATGTATACTTCATTTTATATGCCACATTCTACACACAATAACATTGTGTCTATTCCTAATCACAGTGAGATAAATGATTAATCTGTGATATTGTTACCTGGGTTGATCCTCCCCCTTCAAGCAAAGTGCTTCACACATAGATGCATCACTTTATGCTGTAGATGTTATATGTATATATATAGATACATCTCTATACAGACAACACGTGACTCCCAAGTTGCCTTCACATAGAGCTGTGTCTCTGTAGACCTTCATATTACATTAGTGCTCTATATTCTATTACATTATAACAATGCCAGTTTCTAGTCATACAATTACCCATGCAAACAGGTCTCTTTGTCCTGGGATGGGGCAACTTAAAGGCCACTGGAGCCACCTATTGCCCTGTAGGAGCACCCTGAGGAGGTGGGGAGCACACCCCGAGCTTCATCATTTGAGTCACCTTTCTAGGATCTGAGATGTTTTGCTTTACTAAAGCTGTTGATGGGGTTGACCCCAGCACAATGTACCTCTGCTTAGCTAGAGAGTCTTCCTAAAAAATGATGATTTCAAAGGGAAGACGTTTTGGGGCAAACCCAGTGGTGCTTGGTGCTTTAGGCTCTGTGCTCAGGATCACTCTTCCCGGCCCTTGAGGACCGGACTCATTGCCAAGAATTTGATTCAGGGCCAAGTGCATGCAAGGCCAACATCTCACTCTCTCTAGTCTATCATTTTAGTTGTCCTCTATGTCCTGTCCCCATTATTCAAAACTGAATTTTCAAGGCCAAAGGAGAAAATAGAGTCAGTGTAAATACTGGCAAGTGCACCTCTTTCGTGGGCCACTCAGGGGACCCTAAAAACTCTAGAGGCATGCTGGGCTCTATGCTGACAGGTCCGAGGCTGACCGCACCCCCTGCTGGAGAATCTTCCTGCCCTGACTGCCCTGTCGGGCTCCTGGATATCCTCTCAGAGTGAAGCTTGAGTCCTGCCCCTGCTGTGGGTTCACACACTGCCCTTTGCTTGAGGCGCCATGCTTGCTCCTTCTGCTCTCACCTTCTATGTTGCCACCTGGTCAGTAGGTCTAGGGAGAAGTTTCTAGGACCTCCACTTAGCCTCTGAGGGCTGAACTCTGGGCATGCTCCTGTCCTCACTGGCACTTAACAGCCACCAAAAAATATGCATCAATGTGGCCACCAGGGCCCATCCTCAGCTATAGGAGATGGTGAACACCAGACTAGTTCCCTCCTGAGGCGAGTGAGTTCTGATCTCCATAGCTCCCTAACCCTGACCAAGTCTTCTCTGGGTTCACCAGCCATGGGATAAGCCCAGAGTCACCCCCAAGTGTGACAATACCCCACCCTACCCTTCTTTGGGTGTGTGCCTATATAGACATACTCACACACACTTAAACATACTCACACATATGTGAGTTTGTGTTGACACAACCACACACACTTACGCATTCACAATTGCACACACTCACAAACACTTTCACACATACTGACAAACATCAACACACTCTCACATACATATATGCCTGCGCACAGTCAAGCTTCCGATCAACTAAAACCACCACATGGTCTGAAAGCAAACAGCTTTTATGGCCAAATTAAACAAGTCCAAAAGTAAGGCTGCTTTTTGGGAGAATAATAAAATCTGTTTTCTGTCCCCACAGAGGTCAGTGTGTCCAGCTCCCTGGCCTTGCCTGAGGCCCCTGATGGAGCTTGTGTGACCTCCACTTTTAGGGGAGACGTGCTTTCCCAACATCCCCTCAGCTCATGAAGACTCGAACTGTCTCCTCAGCTCTCTCTCTCTCTCTCTCTCTCTCTCTCTCTCTCTCTCTCTCTCTCTCTCTCTCTCTCTCTCTCTCTCTTGTCTGGGTACAAAGACCTCTTCTGTCTTCTCTGTCCAGGATATTCTCTACCCTACCTGGGTTTTCTGGTTCTGGCCTGGAGTGCCCCGTGTGTCCCCCTAATAGAGAATTGCCTTCCCAGGAGTTCTGACTTCATGTACATCATTCCTTCCAGGCCTTCATCTTTCCTGATCATCTCTAGCCCGACTCTGAACAGCTGCCCAGTCATATGGGCAGGCAGGGGTCAATGGCTGTGCTGGTGAATATGTTCAGGCCATTAACTCAGCCAAAGCTTCCCAGATTTATTCAACAGCCAGGGATTAAACCTAGGCCAGCCCACAGGCAAGGCAGGTGCCTAACCCTCTGGACCACCTGTCTCCTGCCCTTTAGCACCTACTTTGGGAACACTGACCCAAACCATCTGAAACTGGCCATAGTCCAGCCTGGCCCCACATTTTCTACAAATGCTCAGTGGACATTGAGTGTCAGGCCAGGCTCTGGTTACCCCACTGTGGCCTACCTGCTGTGCACCAGTGTCCTTGTTGGGAAAACCACAGACTTGGAACTAAAGCCACAGTGATGAGCCTGGCTGTGAAGGAAACTTTCAGGGTAACTGAGGTGAAAGAGCTCCATGTCAGGCTGAGGGGCCCCTGTGGGGAAGGGCCTCAGGACAGACAACTGGGTTAGGAGGAATAGCCAGGTTAAAAAGGTTGGGATGCGCTTCTGAGCCACCGCTATTGTGGAGACCTTCCCTGAATCAAGACTAAGGTACTGGGGCTGGAAAGATAGCATGGAGGTAAGGCATTTGCCTTTTATGCAGAAGGTTATTGGTTCGAATCCCGGCATCCCATATGGTCGCCCCGAGTCTGCAAGTAGCAATTTCTGAGCGTGGAGCCAAGAGTATCCCCTGAAGGCTGCCGGGTGTGCCCCCCCCCCAAAAAAAAAAGACTAAGATACTAACAGAACCAAAAAGGCAGTTCTGGAGACGGCTGGCTCTTTTCATAGAAATAGGGGGGAGGAATGGGAGGATGTGCCAGACGGGCGGCACACTCAGCTGCTTATGGATCTCAGGGTAGGGCCTGGAGTCACCTTGGCTCTTGGGGGCTCTTTCAAATTACCAGAGGATGACTCTGAGGGTTTGAGAGAATGTCAGATTCAGCTGCTACTGGTCTAAGAGCCACTCTTAGTAACTCCAGGTTTTAATAGTTTCATATTTATCTGAAAATATTAGTTCAGATATTTGGTTCCCTCATTGCCTGGGGCAAAGATCCTCAAATTACTTCCCCTCACTCAGCTTTACACCCATCTCAACCACAGATGCTGCAAGACCTGAGAGAGATACTCAGGCCTTGTCTTTCTGGGACTTGTATTGCCTCAGACACCTGGGACCAGCCAGAGGCTGGGATCACAAGGGCTATGGGAAGAATAGAAAGGAGTTAAGGCTGGAATCACCGAGGGCTGTGGGAAGAGCAGAGAGGGAGGGCCTGAGCTGGTGGAAACCTCTAGAAGTCCTCTGCAAGTAGGCAAGGCTTGTAGTGATCATGGGGTGCAAAGAAGGACAAGTGGCTTGCCTGCTGAACTTTGGAAACTTGCCTCTGGCCTAGACTTGTTCTGTAGTGGGAAGAGAAGTGTCTTGTGTATGCCGGGCCAGCTTGGAGCGGGCTTGTGGGTTCCAGCTGCCTTTGCTTCCCAGGATCTCAGCTGAGAGGGCTCCCTGGGGAGTCATCTGTCCAGCGCCTTATCTCAGACTTTAGGACATTAAAGCTCAGAACGATTTGCTCCAGGTCACCTGGTTCCTATCCCTTGATTTGACACTAAACCCTGCAGAGCCATTTGGAAGTAGAAAACTAACTGAGGAGCCTCCAAGGGAGGGAGCACAGTGGTGGTCAGGGAACCTCAACTTACATGCCGCGTCCACTTGGGGCCACTTGGGGCCACTTGGCAAGATCTCTTTCTTCAGGGCAGATAGTTTAGGGGTTAGGGTACATGCCTTGCCAGATTTAATCCCCGGTTCAGTGTGCTTGGTATAGCTCTGGAGGTCCCTGAGCACTGCCAAGTGTAAACCTGGTGGATCCTGGCACCAGCAAACCCTAGAAGCATGGAACCTTCCACTCCTGCTGACCAAGAATCACTGAGCCTGTGCTCTGCCTCTGATCCATGTTCAGGGGCATATTCCACACTGGAGGTGGCAGGATACTATTAATCCATAAATAGGAAGAATGAGACTTTGTTATTATTGGAGTCAGAGTGATGGCTCAGCGTAGGGCATTTGCCTTGCACATGGCTGACCCAGGATGTAGACCACGGTTCGATTACCCCGGCATCCCATATGGTCCCCCAAGCCAGAAGTAATTTCTGAGTGCATAGCCAGGTGTAACCCCTAAGCATCACTGCGTGTGGCCCGAAAACCAAAAAAAAAATTTTTTGTTATTACTGCCATGAATTTTGAAGGCAATTCAATGATCATGCAATCAGAGGATTTATTCTGCTCTGATTCCAACTCTGAATTCCCAGGTATGGCTGCCAGCTGTTTGCTTTGGCCTCATTCCGGAGTGCTGCTTCGCACCCCATTCTCCAGCTGGGAAAGCAGGAGCTGAGAAATCCACAGTCAGCACTGGGTCATCTCTTTGGCTCTAGCAGCATTTTCTAGTTGGTCAGCTACACCTTAGCATCTCATCTCTGTGAGTCAGGACCAGCCACCAACCTTCCAACCACAGAGACAATCTTGGAGACCCAAAAGGCCACGAGTGTGGACTCAGGCATTTGTTTCTGCTCTGGCCACAGGATAAAGAGTAATGGAGTGAGGGAGGTGATGAAAGGAAGCAGTTACTCGGCTCACCGCCTAGTGTCAGAGTCAGCTCCAATCTAAGTCAGCTTCATGCAGACTTTTCAGCCTCACTATTACTATGCTGGCAGTGGGGCCAGAAAAATACAGTGGGAAGGCACTTGCCTAGTATGCATCTGAGTTTGGTTTGAGTCCCCTGGCACCACTAAGAGTCGATGAACACAGAGCCAGGAATCAGCCCTGAGCACCACAGAGCACAAATCTCCCAGTTCCACCTGCAGTTAATAAATTTCATGAAAATTATCGTGGTTTACTGGATTCATCGGCTGTTTGAGAGATGAAATGAGATTCTACATATAACCCTCACCCTGCCATCCAAACACATGAATATTAGACATGTGTTCATCATATCTAATTAATCTGATTCTGTGCCTAAATGTTTTCAGTGCCCCTGTGAGAAGAGCAGAAGGATTTCACTGCAGACCAGGCAGGCTGGCTATTTCTCTGCCCAGAGTCCCAGCAATCAGCACCAAGTGGGTAAACAGAAATCTCTTTTTGGAATTCCGAAGCCAAGTACACTTCTCCCTTTAGTGGCAGGGCCTGCAGGGCACTTTCCTGGGCTTAACTTGTGTCCCATCTGACCAAAGATGACAGAGGAGTGGCCTGGCACATCTGACCATGCTCCCAGGGTTGACTGGCCACTTCTGAGGAAGTGGAGAGGAAGGATGCAAGGTACCAGCTCTTAGTTGTGCAGAGAGAAGACCTAAGGAGGGAGAATTCGTCTTTCTCTCTAATACACTGCTCAAGCTAGGAAGCCTTTTGGCAACTCCTCCCAGCAGAACCTGTATTGCCATGTGAATGAGCACATCATTGCCCCATCTCTGCTCTGTGTCCAAAAGCAGTTTCTTCATAACCTCCCCCGGAGGGCCTGCTCTCTGCTGATCCAAATACTTGCATCCCTGAGTAATCTTCTAATCTCTTATCGCCAAGTATATGGAAGAATTCACTGTCTTGAGGTGGCACTCGGGCCTGTGGACTCGGCATGTGAGAAGAATGAGCAAGCAGGGAAGTGAAGGCATGAAAAAGGGGGGGAAAGCAAAGAAAGCAAAGCATGGGTGAAGGAGGAAGAGCCTTTGCCTCGAGTGAGGACCAAGTTTCAAGTCAAGCAAAGATCTTTTACTTGGATTTTTTGTTTTCCTTCCTTTCACATGAAAGGCATCTGGGGTACCCATCCTGACCTGTGCTCTTCATGGTTTGCAGAAAAGGGTTCAGAGACTAGTTCTTGGGGAATCCACTGGTGTAGTGCGAAAGGGAATTCTCCAAAGGGGAAGAGATGCATTTTTGGATAGGATGGTCCAGAGGAAACCTCAGGCACTCAGGCCCACTTCACTGCACCAGCCTCACTCCTACTCAGTTTTGGTGAAGTGGAGTTGGGTTTCCCATTACCTGGGGCTTTTGTGGGGGTAGATAGGAGATGGGGCCTGGCTGATTTGTGGAATTAGCTGCCAAGCAGCGCAGGGAGAGAGAGGGGAGCTGGAAATAGCAGCTCCAGGCTCAGCTAAAGAGCCCCTGGTCCCAGCGTGGCCACCCCAGGCCTGAAAGTTTCTGAAATCTGGGGTCAGATGGATCCTGACCCATGTAGGAAAATTTTCCTCTGTACTCCTCACTTTGCTTTTTTATGCCCTTCTAAACTTGGTACTCCCCCTGCACCCTGTCCTCTGGGCCCTGGGAGACAGTTTTCTTCCCTGAGCTCAATGTAGACACATCTTCCTTTCTCCCGTGCATTTTCTTTGCATCCACATTAAGCTTCTCAGCTCCCAGTATTTATCTTGATCACTTATGCACAATAGGAGATTATAGTATTTTTCAAAAGTCAGAGAATTGGACTGGGGAGCTAGTTCAGGGTTGTTATGTTAGGTTCGGTTAGGTACTTTGCAGGTACCATGCCCCATGCTGTCTCTGCCCAGCATCACCAAGGTGGTCTGGTGATCCTCTTTGTGGCTGGGCTCAGGCAGCAGTTCATCTTCAGGTCCTCTTATTGACCTGATTAGCCAAGAACTGCAAGAAGTAGCTCCAGTTTCCTTGAGCTCTACTTGGGAGACCACCTACCCTCCAAAAAGTAAGCTATTGCTAAGGATTTAGTGACTTGCTCTCACAAGGGGTATATGCTTGGGGAGTCTCCTAGTAATACTCAGGAGACCCCAGGGGCTATTCCAGCTGGGCTGGATGGGTCCAATGTTGGTGCCCAAAGATGCAAGAATTGCTTGGACCTCATGAAGCTGGAGTGGTGGGAGATGGAATCTATGATGGCTACAATTGAGCCGGGGTCCTGTGCCTACAAAACATGAACCTCTGACCCTTATTCTTTCCCTGGCCTCTCATTTATATTTTATTTTATTTTGTTTTTGTTTTTTTGTTTTTCGGGCCACACCCATTTGATGCTCAGGGGTTACTCCTGGCTAAGCGCTCAGAAATTGCCCCTGGCTTGGGGGGACCATATGGGACGCCGGGGGATCGAACCATGATCGCGATCTTTCCTTGGCTAGCGCTTGCAAGGCAGACACCTTACCTCTAGCACCACCTCGCCGGCCCTCATTTATATTTTAAATCAGCTTTACAGGTGCAACATTCATGTAATAATTTATGTTGTAATGACATATGCAAATAATTAATGAAAACGATGTCTACATGTATAATTTAAGCAGCATTACAAACAAGAGCTGGACTATTTCCACAAGTTCCAATAATGCTCCCACATCCTCTGCAACAAATCTGATTCCAACACCAGCCCTTAACCCAGCACACCAAGACTTTTTTTAATGTAACCCACTGTGTACAAAACAAGACTCATTGAGAGCTCTTCTTGGGAGGAATCAAACTCTAAATTGTTGTGGACAATTACTAGACCTAGCAACAGTTAATGGCTCCATCACTGTAAAATACTGTTTGGATTAAAAGTAGTGTTACCTGTCTCCCACACTCTCTGAAGAGTAAAACATTCTTGAGTATGATTTGGTGGTTATTTGAAGGAGTCCAAGAAATGCCCAGTTTTCTATCTAAAATGAATGATGGCTCTTGTTTCCAACCCCAAACAAATAACTTACTAAAGACCCTGGAAGTAGCTTTGTATGCAGAAGATAAGGGTCAGATCTCCTGAACCACTTGGTCCCCTGAGCATGCCAAGCTATCTCTAAACCAAGAGTAGCCACTGGGCATAACACTCCCAAATAAATACTTAAAACACACACACACACACACACACACACACACACACACACACACACACACACACACCAAACCAAACCATCTTATTTAAATTATGCCCAATAAGAATGCTTTACTTTTGGAGAGTGAGAACAAGCTAGAACTTGCCCTATTCCTCATCAATTCTGTCTCTTCGTGGCCCATTTCTCCCTGGGGGCTGGCTGCCTGTGACTACACCACCACACAGAACACTCATTTCAAGACTATTGCTCTTACACCAAAGAGCCCTTAAACATTGTCATCCCAGTCCAATGGCTTAGTTGGTTTCAGGAAACTCATAGCCGAGAATGGCTGAGCTCCATGGCCTCAGCTTGGAAAGCCCCAGGCAGGAGCAGCTGGTTGCCTGCTCTGGAACCTCTTTCTTCATGTCCCCTCCCAGTCCAGCTCGTGGACTCTCCAATAGCTGGAGGAAGGAGGGAGTTTTCTGGGCCTTCTACTGTTCTCAGCCTGGCAGGGAATCCAGTAATACTGAACACATTTTGCACAAGGGCTCTGTGCTCTGTGCAACGTGCTCTGTGCAAAGTGCTGCACTGGGGGTTTTGCCCCAAGACCTACTGAAGAGCCTCACATTAACAGATATTATTGAACATAGTCTTGAAGGGTCTACTCAGCTAGGCAAAAAAAAAATAGTTAAAATCAGTATAAACACAGACTGAGAGGAGGAGAATCATAGGGCAAAGTAGCATGTATGGAACATCCCCTTAATTCCCTTAAAGTAGTGGAACGAGTAAGCAGAAGCCAACACCTAGCGTATTTGTAGGCTAAGGGAGAAAGAACCTCTTTAGAATAGGAATTTAGCCTATTAAATACTAACAGGCTTTTTGGAAGCAGATTCCATTCCAGTGAACATGTGATCCCTGCGAGCAAAGTTGATGATAAGAGTTAGATTGATTTGTAGCTCTTTGGAGGTGGAAGGACCAGTGGCATTCCTAGGTCTGTATCTGAGAGAGAGAGAGAGAGAGAGAGAGAGAGAGAGAGAGAGAGAGAGAAGAGAGAGAAGAGAGAATATGTGTGTGACACAGAGAAAGAGAAATCTCAATTTTATTTCAGTTACCTTTTAATAGCTCTTTGTATTCAATATCTTCTATACTTTTCAACCCATTTTTGTTGAGGTACAAGAATTTACTTTGGTACCTCAATATGAATCACACTTCCTGTGCATTCAGCATTCCAACATTGCACCCATCACCAGGGAACCTGCTTCCCCTCAGCAGTGTCCCAAAGACCCTTCCAACACATGTAAGCTCAGTTTAAGAGACAAAAATTTGCAGGTCTGATGAGTTTGACCTTTGTTGTTCTCTTACTATTTCTTTTCCCCCTATATATAGAAGAGATCTCTTTTTCTTTTCTTTCTTTTCATGTGTGTATTGTGAAGTTGGTGACTCCTTCACACCTGTAAATCAAAAAATATATTTTAAACTAAGTCTTTTCTTAGATTTATATAAATTTAAAGAATGTCATCGATATCTATGTGCTGACACACAGCAACCAGTTTCAGTCCTCAGCATCCCATAGGGTCCCCTGAGCACTACCAGGAGAGATTCCTCAGTGCAGAGCCAGGAGTAACTCCTGAGGATTACCAAATGTAGCCCAAAATAAACACCTCTGGTTGAAAAAAAAAAAATCTAAACTAATCAGATATAGAACATTAAATGCAAGTGAGATGTTAATACATTATTGAAGATATATGAAATCCCTTGGCAAGCTATGAGTAAATGTACTTTTCCTAGTCTACTAGAGGGTAACCATTGAGTGATGCCAGCTTCATGATGTGCACTGGGAAGTCTATCCCGTTCTTTAAACAGGCTCCAGGGCTGGAGAGATAGCATGGAGGTAAGGCGTTTGCCTTGCATGCAGAAGGTCAGTGATTTGAATCCCGGCATCCCGTATGGTCCCCTGAGCCTTCTGGGAGCGACTTCTGAGTGTAGAGCCAGGAGTAACCCCTGAGCACCACTGGGTGTAACCCAAAACAAAACAAAACAAAAACAACAACAAGAAAATAAACAGGCTCCTTAAGTGCTTCTTATAGTTACTATATCAGCAATCAGCTTGTAACTCTCATGTGGTATTAACAATGTTTTAAATTTTTTTTATAGGGGCCAGAGTGATTGCACAGTGGGGAGGGTACTTGCCTTGAACGCAGCCTACCCAGTTTCAATCCTGGGCATCCCATATGGTCTTCCTGAGCCTGCCAGGAATAATTTCTAAATGCAGAGCCAGAAGTAAGCCCTGAGCACTGGGTGTGGCCCTAAAACAAGCTCTTCACAAGACCCTCCCCCAGGTTATTTATAATATAAAATAAACTATGTCTCTATAAGCTTTTTTTAACAATAATATTTTTAAGTAAGTCACTGAAAATCTACATCCTCACTTTTATGACATTAACATACAGGCCTTGTTAATTAGATTCTCCATCTAATTTCCTAATAGACAGCCTTGGAATCCAAGTTTGTCTTAGACTCAGCAATGGGCTAGAATTAGTGTGGTTTTCCATATTGGCTGAATTATCTTTTATGAAGAGCTGATGGCCATGTACCTTTCACATAGAGAGATTGAGCATATGATGATAACGCATATCATGAGGAATGGGACCAAGCAGAGAATCTGACGGTTGTAGATACTGGCCCAAGTAAATTCAGTGTCTACTTTTTTTGTGGGGAGAGCCCTCTTAAGGAGAGATTTCTTATTGCCTCGAGGTGGCCATATTAGCACACCCAGCTCTAGGGAAGTCTTGGAATTCCAGTGGACAGCTGCATCCCTCTGTATGCGCTTCAGAAACAACTGATTAGGTGAGGAAGTAGAAGTAGATATAGGAGTAACCAAGTTACACAAAACATACCGAGAAATAGACACAGTCTCTATTGTGCAAATTTTCAGATCCTCGTAAAGGACTTAGAAATACTTGAACAAATGGAAAGACGAACAATTGTATTGACCACAACATCATAAAAATATCTCCCTGAGTTAATTTATAATTTTAAATATGTTCCTAGTAAAAACAAAACCAGGATTTTCTCCTGAAAATTAGACTGATGATTTTAAAGTTTATATAGAAAAAGTAACTAAGCAGGAACAGGCAGGAAATTTTGAAGATAATTCACCACTGGATGGTAAAACATACTATAAACCTAAACAGTGATTTTGAGATTATAGTATAGATTGATATTATGGAATGAAGAGCATAGAAATAAGTCTGTCCTTATATGGGGATTTACTGATGGAAATGAAGAAAGGTGGCACTCCCATCAAGCCAAGGTAAACTACTTACCCATATGGAATGTGAACACTTTGCTAGATGTCTGAAAACAAATACAATTGGAGTTAAATATAACACCTTTTATAAGAACGAAGTCCAGATTTATCATAGGCAACTATTATACAGTGAAAGTGTAAATGTATGAGAAGAAATTTTTTGAAGAATCCTTCTTGAGATTTTTAAATAAGCATTGCCTTTCAAATTAAAAGAAAATTTGGGAGACTGGAACTATAATATGGTGGAGATGGCACTTGCCTTGAACTCAGCCAACTTGGATTTGATCCTTGGCAACCGATAGGTCACAAGCCCAACCAGTAGTGATTGCTAGTGCAGAGCCAGGAGTAAGCCCTAAGCACAGCTGGATGTGGCTCAAAAGAAAAAAGAAAGACGAAATCCAGAGACTTTAAAATAAAACAACTACTCAAAGATATAAAATTAAACATTACTGGAATAACAAAATCACCATTCTGCATGGCACAATTCAGATGAGAGATTAGGACAATATTTGCATCTGATCTCACACCAGTCTGTCCCTAAGAATCTATGTTTTTAAAACTATAAGGGGAAAAATAGACAATAGTTCTGACCGGGGGTGGAGTGGGTTGGGGGCTCAGATCCCATCTAAATAGATAAAACAAGTTTAAACCTACAGAGAAAACAAGAATAACTGGAATTTTTTTCATCTCTCGACAGCAGGAACATGCTAACACCAAGTTGGCAGCATGACTGGCGATGGGAGTGGGAAAGGCTCACCTTTGATTTGTACAGAATCTTGATCACATCCACCAAAATCCACCATTTTCCTCTGAGCATTGCCCTGTGTCTGGGGTTGATCTTGAACACTGCTGGGTCTGAGCAGCACCATGTACTCAGGCTGTAGTACTAAACCATCAAGTTCACATAGCCAGGCCGAGTAGCATCAAGAGTGGCTGCAGGAGCTTTCAAATACTGCTTAGGGAGACCTCCCTCCCCAAGACAAAACTCTTAAAAAGTAATGTTTGGTTACTCTCAGATGCAAGTATGCTATTTCTAGGAAATGTGTGCACTTACCCATTATATATGTAAGTTGTCATAGCTACAAGTGTTTTCACAGGCAGCTTTTTTTAACCCCTGTGGTGTGCAAAAGCACACGAAATGCAAAAGCAAAGAAAACTCATTGTCAGAATCAAAATATGAATGCATAGCATCAACATAGGCCTGATATATGGGTCGTTGTCTGCCCCAGACTTCCACACCCTATCCAGAAGATCCCTCTGATGGCTTCACAAGACATCACTCAGTAATGTTTCATTTCTCAGTGCATTCGCCACCAGAATGCAGTCCTGTGCAGAGAAAGACTTCATAAGCATCCTAAGTAACCACCATAAATCTGACAGAGTAGTTTACAACCACTCAAAAGATTTAGAAGTGGGCTGAGTGCATGCTTTTCATGCAAGGGGCCCTGGTTCTACCATTGGAACCACATGGTCCCCTGAACACTGCAGGGTAAGACTCTGAGTGCTGACAGGTATGCCCCTCCCCACTAATATATATATATGAGCCATTTATGTGCTAATACAGAAACACTTCATATATGTTGAGTAGAGAAGATGGAAAATGTGTATGATAAACCTAGGAAAGAGGAGTCATATTTGCTTGTTTATGTAGAAAATGTTCCCAGGAACATACAGGAGGGATACATAAACATGAGATGTATCCAGAGGCAAGAAGGCACCCAGGGAAGATGCAAAGAGGAGTCTATTGATTGTGATCCTTTGTGTTTTCAGGGTTTTGTGAACACACAAATATCTATTCAAAATATAAATAAGGGCCAGGGTGGTAGTACAATAGGTAGGGCACTTGCTTTGCATGCAACTGACTAGAGATGTATCTCCAGCATCCCATATGGTTAAACTCTCCAGGGTCTCCCTGAGTGAAGAGCCAGAAAGAAGCACCGAGCGCTGCTGGGTGTGGCCCTAAAACAAAAGAATAAAATTGATTCCAAGACAAAATTTATAAAAGAGTGTAATTATTACTAGATCGATGTAATATGTGGTCACAATCACTCATCTATAGGGAAAAGTACTTTACTATATTTTTCTTTTCACTATTAAAAAGTTCCTCCTTACTTAAAATGAGTCCATAGTCCTCAAATACCAGGACCTTGCACATGTGGGCTGAGTAGACAGAAGCATATTGAGACAGAGATTCCTCTGGGCCAAGCTGTCCTTCCTCTGTGTCTGGCTGTAAGCGGAGCAGATCCATGCTGCTAAAGAGGTTCACATAGGCCAGCTGCAGAATAGCCTTTAGGACCCCCATTTCCAGAGCACCAAGGGACCCATTGGTGCAAAGTAAGGGCCTCCAGGCAGGAAAATCTTGAGGCAGTACATGAAGGAAAAATCACGGGAGAGGTTGGGGGAAAACAGTACTGTAAGAAGTAGATGAGGTGAGCATGAGAGTATAGCCTTCAGCCAGCTGTGCATCAAACAGAATTTGGGGTATACCATCTTTACCTTCATTTAACCCTTGTAAGAAATCTGTTTCTCTGTCTTTTTGTCTCTCTTTGTCTCTCTGTCTCTTTCTCTGTCCCTCTGTGTCTCCATGTCTCTGTCTCTCTCTGTCTCTCCTCCATGAGGCCAGCCCTGTCCCTCAGCCTGGGAGCACTGCTTCCCTCAGAAAGAAGTGAGGGCATACCACACTTGATGGTGTGCTCATGGGGCCAGGAGGAGACCAAGACCTTTGAAAAGGAGCTGCAGTTTTACAAATGCCAGGAACCTTTGAAGTTTCTCCTTACTGACAGAGGACACATCCTCAGAACATAACCCTTAACTGGGGTTTTTGAGAAGAACATGTCACGGGCACATGGGAAGAGCTTTGTAAAGTTGGGCTGCATGATTGGCTTTCAATGAGCTCTCCAATATGAAAGCAAAAGATATAAGAACTGAGGATCAGAGAGGCAAGAACTTGGCTTTGAACACAGAAGACCCAAATTCTGCCTTGATCCAGTAGGTGGTTTGTAACACCCCTGGGGCATTCAACACATGATTGTTATTCCACAGTGACTTTGCCTTGGCAACCCTTGGGGTCCCCATGAGGGTCCTGAAGAGACAACTCTAGATAGGACTCCAACATGGATTGGAGAGTAGACAAATGAGTCCGTTCCTTCAGTTCCCTCATGAAGAAGTGGGTGAAACCATATTGAAGAGAGCTCCTCTCGCCTATTACCTGGTTCAATCCTCACACACGCCTACCATCAGGAACTGGCCCTTCCACTCTGGTAGATAAGGCCATGAGCCTGCAGGCCACAAATTACAGGAGCCCTGCTATGACTCTGAGGAAAAACTGGCTTCCTGTGCCCGATTCCTGTCACAACTCCCACATCCCAGTCTGAGCCTTGACCACACACAGTGACCGGGCTGGGAAGCTGGGAGGGGGGGCAGGGTGCTGGTCCCCATGGTGCAGCTGGCTTGAACTCACTGTTCTTTCTGTAGTTCATGAGCATTTGCTTAGAACAGCATATTTTTATGTGCTTGCCTTTTTTTTTTCTCAAGAAGTCCCAGTTGTAAGCGGAAATGGGGCCTTTGGGTTCAAGGCAGGCAGGTCCTTGAGGGCTTCCTGGCCCACCTTCTGCGCCTGGCCTGGATTCCTCACAGAGGCAGCATTTCCAGTCAGTCAGACGCCAGAAGGCCTGAAAGAAAGAGCATCTAGACTCATTCCCACATAGTAGAGGGACTATGGGGGGGCAATCGAGAGTCAGGAGGTTCTGTTGTCAACTGCCCAAGTCTTTCTAGGGGTGGGTCTGAGATTGGCAGATGTGGCTGATAAAGGGAGTGGGAAGGGGGACTCTACCCAGAGTCCCAGTCTTTCAACACAGTCTTACACAGACAGAGTATAAACAGTGGCCCAAGCTGTGAGGAGAGGAGCTTGGACAGAATTACCCCTGGCCCACACTGACCACAGAGAATCTTCTGGACTAGGAAGGGTCAGGCTGGTACCCCAGCAAGTCTTTTTTCTAGCCTTAGACCTCTTCCCCCACCCCACCTACCCCTGACTTTGTAAACTCACCTGTTCGTTGTAGCCCCAGGCCTCTTCCTCAGCAAGATTTGCTCTGTGCCCTCTTCCTGGCCTTCTAGAACAGGAGTCCTCAAACTACAACTGTGGGCCAAATGTGGCCCACTGAGGACATTTATCCAGCCCGCTGGGTGTTTTTGCCACTGCTTCTGCCTTTCCTGCTTAGCAGGCTGCCAACTCATTCAGGATCTGCAGTGTGCATGTGTGGGATGGGCCCTGCACTCTGACTCCCTCCTCCCAGTCTCAGGCAGGGGTCCTCAAACTATAGCCTGCCCCAAACAGGCTCATATTCCCATTGAAATACTGGAAAGTTTGTGGGGGGTTTTATATTCATTTTAAATATTATATTTGTTCCCATTCAGTTTTTTACTTCAAAATAAGATATGTGCAGTGTACATAGGAATTTGTTCATAGTTTTATTTTTAAACTATTGTCTGGCCCTCCAACAATCTAAGGGACAGTGAGTTGCCCCCTATTTAAAAAGTTTGAGGACCCCTGTTCTAGACTCTTCTAAGCTCTTTGGAGTTGGTTTCAAGAAACCTCACCTTCCTTCTTGGCATCACAGTCCACTGGAATCCCACTTTCTTGTCTCTTTACTATTTTTTGCAACTCCCATGTTGACTCTCCACCTCATCTCCATGTATTTTTCTCGAAGCCTGGACAACTCTTACCATCTATGGTGCTGGGAAGATGGTCTAGGGAAAAGGCTGAATGCATCCAACCCTGATTCAGTTCTTAGTACTCCTCAAAATCATTCCCTCAGCACCACCAAGTGGCCCACCATGCCCCTAAGAAATAAACCAAAGCAAAACCAAACCATATTCTTTCCATTCCAACTTCTCCTGAGTCACTTTCCCCAGTTTCCTCATGAAGATGGGATTAGGCTGTTGCTTTCTCTGATACTAACCTCTCAAAGGGATACTTTTGAAGCGGTAACAGTGGGTAGGTAGTGTACATGGCCAACCCAGGTTTGATCCCTAGCACCCCATATGGTCCCCCAAGCCTGCCAGGAGTGATTTATGAGCACAGAGCCAAGAGTAACCCTCGAGCAATGCTGGGGTGAATTTCAGCACTTAGTAGGGCTTCAGTAAGGGCTACTTGCTTTAATCTACAACTCTTATGGTGATGGAGACTCCTTTGGGACGGTCAGTGGAGGAGAGACCCCAACACTGAGGCCAGTTGCTGTTGCCCCAAAGTCCTCACAGATATTACATTCTTTGTTTATTTTATAATAATTTTTATTTCATTAATAAAGCATGATTCACAGTTATTGATAGTTGAGTTCTAGGCATATAATATTTCCACCCCCATTCCACCAGCAATGCCAGCTTCCCTCCGCCAATATTCCATTCACCCTACACTCTCTACCCCCCTGCCACCTCTATAGGCACAGTACCAGGATGGGTGACTCAGCTTAGACCTCATGTGTTAGTGTTGCTGTGGTTCACAAATGTGCCTTTCTGTGGCAGATGCCCCAGAATGCCACCATTGTGCTGGGTGAAGGAGGACTGACACTGTGGTTCTGGCCTGTCTTGCAGAGATTTGAAACTGGACAACATCCTCCTGGATGCCGAAGGCCACTGCAAGCTGGCCGACTTCGGGATGTGCAAGGAAGGGATTCTGAACGGGGTGACAACCACCACCTTCTGCGGGACTCCTGACTACATTGCTCCTGAGGTAAGACCCCTGCCAGGGCTGGGAGTTTGCTCAGTGTGTGGGCCACACTCCTAGGACATGCACAGCCCTGAGCTCTATCCTCAGCACTGGATCCCCTGCCCTCCCCCGCACCCCCCTCCATGCTGCCGTAGCCTGGTTGCCATCAAACTCCACTGAGGGAGCACAAGCATAGGCTCAACAGTTCTGAGCACTGACCCTTCCTACCCACACTGCAGGAATGAGCATCCCAGAGAGTAGCCCTAGGACCCAGCCCATGGAATATAAAAAGACCATAGGCAAAGGACCCCATCCTCCAGTGCCCTACAGGGCCCATCAACACACAGGGGTTTTTAGTAGGATGGGGTGAAAACTCTGGATGATCAAGATGGATTCTAGGGACAAGCAGAAGAAGGAAGGGGGGGATGTGACTAATTTCTATGGGGAAAAAAAGGGAGCAGTTGATGAGTGAGAAGATGATACCTGGGCTGAGTGTGACAACCTAACTCCCAAATCTGGACAGGCTATTGAGTGTCCTCACCTCGGTCCAGAAAATCAACAAAAATAAAATCAGAAGAAATGTGTTGGCTTGTATCGTGGTTCTCACTTTTTTATAATCAGCATCAAAGACTAGTCACTGATAAAGGCAGCAATTAATTGTCAGCTCCCAGTCGCCTGCAGTAAGACCAGGAATGTTTGGCTCTTCTGAATAGCGATGGCTCTAGAGTAGAAACTTAGAATTGAGCAGAAAGAAGAGCACAGCTGTGCCTCATTAGGAATAGGAATCAGAGGAGGCCCTGGGAACCTCACCCATGACTTGCCTTTTCTCAAGTGTTTGGTTATTTTGTTTACCGTGAAATGTTAGGTTGCATAGAGTTTCTCCAGGCTGTGTTGCCAAAATAAAAGATACCCGATGGGATATTATTCAAAGTTATGGTAAAAAATCTCCAAGATACTTAACAAAAAATGCTCTTGAAGGATAACACAAGAAGGGAAACTCGATCCCCATTTGATCACCCAGAGTGAATAGTTGGACATTAAACACTCAGATGCTTGTCCTAAGTGGGTATGGAGTGACTTGACTATGACACTGGTTGCTGTCCTAAAAGAACTTTGGATCTAGAGAGTGACAGATAAGTAAATATCTAATTATGAAGAAAAAAATACATACTCTAAACAAATGGTAGTCACAGAGAGTAGGAAATGCTCCTCGGAGCACCTGGTAGATTATTTGAGTTGTACCAAGATGCCCTTCAACAGACGAATGGCTAAAGAAACTGTGGTACATATACACAATGGAATATTATGCAGCTGTCAAGAGAGATGAAGTCATGAAATTTTCCTATACATGAATGTACACGGAATCTATTATGCTGAGTGAAATAAGTCAGAGAGAGAGAGAAAAACGCAGAATGGTCTCACTCATCTATGGGTTTTAAGAAAAATGAAAGACATTTTTGCAATAATAACTTTCAGACACAAAAGAGAAAAGAGCTGGAAGTTCCAGCTCACCACAGGAAGCTCACCACAAAGAGTGACGAGTTTAGTTAGAGAAATAACTACATTTTGAACTGTCCTAATAATGAGAATGTATGAGGGAAATGGAGAGCCTGTTTAGAGTACAGGCGGGGGTCGGGTGGGGAGGAGGGAGACTTGGGACATTGGTGATGGGAATGTTGCACTGGTGATGGGTCTTTACATGACTGAAACCCAAACACAATCATGTATGTAGTCAAGGTGTTTAAATAAATAAAAAAAAGATTATTTGAGTTGTAAAGAATAAGCTAGTTTCCCTTGGGTCGTTAAATGTGTGGAGCAATCCTATAAAATGCTTGTAAGGACTAGAGTGAAGTAAGGAAGGGAAGGAGCACTAAAGCTGGGCATCTGAATCCTTAGGGCAAAAGCTATTTTTCTAATCTGAATCCTTTCAGGACCCAGCATATAAATTAGGGTATAGAAATGGTCTGTTGAATGAATGAATGAATGAATGAATGATAACTTGTAACATTTTGGTGTGAATCAGTAACAAGAAATAAAAATATTTTTTAAGAAGAATAAAATAAAGTTGGTTTAGCATAAGATCTCCTAGTAATAAATGTGATTAGGGGGGAAAAAAATGAAGAAAAGTGACCTATGTCCTGTAGGAATTATGGACCCATTAAGGGCTTACTGGTGGAGAAGGATAATTGCCAGTCCTGTCCAGAATATGGAAGGCCATGTGGACAGAGGAAAGAGAGTGAAGGAAAGAAATCTAGTCATTCATAAACCAGGCGGATACAGAAGAGGGTATTAGAAGAAAGAATGGTAAATGTTAGGTACATTCTGTTTAGAACCTTTTTGTTTTGTTTTGTTTGGGGGTTTTGGGTCACATTCGGTAATGCTCAGGAGTTACTCATGGCTATTCGCTCAGAAATCCCTCCTGGCTAGGGAAACCATATGGGACGCCATCCATTTGCATGCAAGGCAAACGCCCTACCACTGCACTATTGCTTCGGCCCCTTGGACCTTTCTTTCCTAAGGGTCCTGAGAGAGATTTTCTACCATCTCTACTGCCTTTTTTATTCCCTTTGGAGATTAACCCTCAAGAATTAACAGAAGTGAATTCTCTCAATTGGGACTTGACTCTCTCATCTTTATCATTCTTTTATCATGAGACTGCTAACTTCCAGTACCTCCAAGAGCTGATGGAGATGGTTGAAGAGTGACAAACCAGTGTAATGGTTAGGGACTCAGCCAAGACTAGCATCCAGTTTATCATGGACAAAACACCCACCAATTTCCCCCAAAAGAAGCCCATTGGCAAGCCATTGAGGGGACAACTCTACTTTCTACTTATAAAGCAACACACAGCCTTCTGTATCCTATCCTCCTGTCTGCAGTGCAGCATCCCCCCTGGACGTGAAATAACAAATAGTATCTGATCTTACTTTGGACACTTCACAGATAATGAAGCTGTTGTTACCTTTAGCAGAAGCTGTTAGCAAGATGATATCTCTGAGGACTGGAGTGAGATGCTCATTCACCCCATACCTGGATCGAGAGTGGCTGCTTCCCTGCCTACATTTTTGTTGGGCTTAGCTATTAGGCAGGACAAACAGTCTCAAGAGTTAAGAATCCAGGCCAACCTGGACCACTAGTGCTACCAGAGAACCTTGATCAGGTCACAAGTGGTTTGGACCCTGAAGTCCTCTGGCTTTTCAAAGGAAATAGCGATTTCCACCCTGCCCAGCTAGTTTGAGACTCTAATGAGTTTAGAGCATGAAAGTGCTTAAGAAAGTCTCTCTCCATCTCTTTAAATAGGAAGAGTGGTGAGGTGCTTGGCTAACCCCAAAACCAGACCTACCTTCTGAAACAGTAACTCTGACCTAGAGTTTCTTTTCTTAGCTAATCCCTTAGCTAATCCCCATCACACTTTCTCTCCCTTCTCCCCACCCAGTCCCTGCTCCCATGGAAGCACCACTCAGCTCAGGGCATCAGGTGCATTGCCCGCCCTGTCCTTGGACCACAGCTCTGATCCACACACAGTGCTGACTGACGTGTCAGGTCTTGTCCACCTCACCTTCCATTGACAACAGGAATATTAAGGAGGCAGACAACTCAATGAATCTGGCAGAGATGCTCGAAGGCCAGGGAGAATGGACAAGCCACACTGTGGTTGCATGGCACCATCATGTCTGCGCACACACAGGCCACTTGGAGCCACTTTCACACCACAGGAATCAGCTGCACCATCTCTCTGAGAGAGACAGGTGGGCACCTTGTCCTGGAGCTAATAGAACCCCAGAGAGAAGGGAGCAATGCAAGAAGACATATAAAGTGGTCACTTGTGGCCACCAGTCTCCAGAGAGTTGGCACTTGACTAATTACCATCAGGGCTCAGAAACCTGTCAGATGGCTTGTTCCCCAATGGTTTGTCCCTTCCCTAGGGAGAGAGTTGACCACAAAGAAATAACATCTCAGTAGTAGGGGAAAACACCTGCAGATCTTGGTTGTGGTTTGGGGTTCTGTAATGTTAGAAGATGTGGGAAGACTTGCTGGAGGAGATGGTGATAACTGTGACATGGGAGGACAGAACTGGCTGTCTGGAGTGAGTTGCGTTGGACTCTGGCTTTTGAAGTTGAGTGGGGAGCCTTCTAGGACTCTGGAGGAGGCAGCGTGCTTGACTGCTCAAGTGTATGGCTGCCACCCTATGGCTCCCATGGACTCACCTCCAGGAAGAAGATGAATGGGGACAACCAGTCAGCAGCAGCCCCCCCTGACTAAAAATTGGCTGCCTTCTCTCACAATCTACTGTCCTCCCTCAGAGTTTGCTGCCTTTCTTCAGTTGACTATCCTCTCACACAGTTGGCTGCCTTCCCTCACAGTTAGCTGCTTTCCTTCACAATTAACTTCTTTCCCTCACAGTCTCACACAACTGATAGTTGGCTGCCTTTCCTCGAAGTGTTCTGTCTTCCCTCACAGTCTACTGCCTTTACTCACAGTCGGCTGTCCACCCTCACAGTCGACTGGCTACTTTGTCCTCCTTCACAATATGGTGTCTTTTCTTACAGACTCACACAACTGAAGTCTGCTACCTTCCTTCACAGTCCTTTTTATTTCCAATGTGGTAGATTTCCAAAACAAGCCTTTGTTCTCTACAAAATTCTCCTATCCCTGGTCTAGTCCCCTAACCTTGAGCAATGTTTTTGAGTAACTTTCTGTTTTGAGTAACTTTCTGGAGAAAGTCCAGTTACCGATTCAGTCTATCTTTCACTCATTCAGAATTTGAAAAGAGATTCAGAGCCATGTTCTGGGATCAGTTACCTGAGAGGTCACCTGCCTCATGTATCCTGCACTGGAATGATTAGTGCTGCCATTTGCCATTTGACTGTGTGTGTGTGTGTGTGTGTGTGTGTGTGTGTGTGTGTGTGTGTGTGTGTGTATTGGGGTAAGAAAATGGAGGGAAGGGTTATCCTTGAAGTGCAAATGTTTTAAAGATACTAACTCCTGGTGCAGAGAGATAGCATAGGCCTTAAGGCACCTTCCTTTCATGCAGCCAACCTTGGTTCCATACTCAGCACCAAATAGGGGCCTCAAGCCCTGCTAATAAGAAGCCCTCAGCACCACCAGAGACTGGTCTTTTCTCAGAATATGCCAGAACATAGTGGCTCTTTGTGAGATGATGACAAAAGAGGAGGGAGATTCCCTAACTATATTTTTTACCCCCACTGTGAGCACCAAACACAGGGAAATTGAACATTGTTACACGGAAAGACTGTCACTACTCAAGCCAGGCCCTGAACTGGACTGGAGATAGAAGCCCAGAATTTTCTGCACTTAGTCTCTTAGAAGGACCCTTGCTCCACATCTTGGATCACCATACACTGATTTTAGTCCAAAATATACCTATTTGCTTTATAGCTGACCCCAAATGCAAATCAGGACCTTCATGGGGTCCTCAGACCAAGAAACTTTGATTTCTTCTATGCCTTGCCTCTCAAATCCAGCTCATCTGGGTCCTAACTGCTCACTCAGGGACCACACTCATGAAGGTACACATTTTCCCATGACACATGTGTGTGGCACAGGCGTGACTATGAGATGGCGGGGGGTCTTTGCTGAATGCTGACATTGCCTGTCCTGACCAGATCCTGCAGGAGCTGGAATATGGGCCCTCCGTGGACTGGTGGGCACTAGGCGTGCTGATGTACGAGATGATGGCTGGGCAGCCCCCCTTTGAAGCTGACAATGAGGACGACCTGTTTGAGTCCATCCTCCATGATGACGTACTCTACCCAGTCTGGCTCAGCAAAGAGGCCGTCAGCATCCTGAAAGCCGTGAGTCCTAACCCTCCCCACATCTCTGCTCCTCGACCTCAGCTCCCCTCAAACATCCCCCCTTTCTTCTTCCTCAGTCACCTCAACTGCTTCTAACTCTCCTCACTGTCCCCCTCTCTCTTCTCTCTGACTTCCCACATCACTCACCACCAAGAGACATTGGGGGCACTGAGGTTGGTGTTCAGAGGTCAGTCAGGGGACTTCTCTGGAAAACAAGGCAGCAACTTTGTTCTTGTAAGCCAGGACAGCATGTTGTCCTTCAGCTTTGCTTGTCGTCACTCCTACTGACCATTCTGCCTTTCTTAACCACCTCTGAGGCCTGTCTTTAGTGGCAAGTGCTAGAGGACAGAGAAAGGAGAGGGAGTGTGTGTTTGTCTACAGCAACATCAAGATAGGTGAATTGTTGGTCAGAAAGGAAGCATCCACTCAGGATCTGTGACTCCTCCTGTATAAGATTGTCCCCACACAATTGTGTCTATGGAGGTTCTTTACTACAGATTGCCTACACAGACATGGAAGCTGAGAAATGCAGGGAAGGAAAACAAAATCACTCACCAGGGAAGCCTCTCACTGGGGCAAGGCCAGGCCAGAAGCCAGCCCAGGAAACTGGACTTCCAGGCCTAGCTTTCTTTACTCATTAGAATGCCCTGAGACTTCTAAGACTTGCTACCTTCATAAAATGTGTCACACCCAAGTGGTCTCTCTTGGGATTTATTTGTAACCTTTTTCACTTTCTTTAAATAATTTTTATTGTGACCAAAGTGAATAACAGATCTTTCACAGTAATATTTAAGGTACATAGTGACACTAAACTAGGGCCATTCCCACCACCATGGTTGTAACTATTTATTTAAAAATCCCAATATTTTCCTCATTATATGTCTGACACATAAATAATGTCTCCTGCTCATAAACAGAGCACTAAAATTGCTTGTCATAGTTAATATACAGTGACATGTGAGTCCACATCGGTGCCAGAGATCAAACCCGGGCCTCCCACGTGAGAAACATGCTCAATGGCCGCATTGAGCCATCACCCTGTCTCCAGTGTGTTGTAAAATTTTCAGGAGAAATTTTAGTTTCCACACCTGGAGGAAGTTTGCTCCTAGCATTTAGTGAGCCAACATAGAACAGCTATGTGTTGAACAACACATACAACACATACAACCACACATAGAGTAATGCCAAACACTGTCCAGTCCAGAGAATGTGCTGAGGATGTATCTTGGTTAACTAATAGGTAAAGCTGGGGTATCCAAAGGGAGAGCCCCGGCTCAGGGACCCATCCTGAACAGTTTAAACCCACATGTTTACTCTAAACCAGAAATGGGAGAGGAAGAGCTGAGGAAGTGAGGAGGAGTCTTCCATTCCTTTGGCTTTAGAACACTTCACTTCCTCACATTGTCACTTGGCTCTTGGACCAGGCCTGTTTTTTCAGTCCTGAAGTGTGTTCTTAAGGGCTCTGACACTGAGGAGGTGGCACCAAGTTTGAGACAAAACCTTGTGCACCACTTGGTTAGGCCATGCATGGCCCAGGCTCAAGCAACAGTGAGTGGCTGGCCTTCTTTGCCCAGGCCTGAGGCCCAACTTCAGCCCTTGTACTGCTGCCTGACTTCAGGCAACAGGAAATAGTCTCAGCCTGGTGCTGGGAAGATGGAACCATCCTCACCTTACAGAGCTCCCCATCAGAAAGAGGTGTTTAATTAGCTGGCTACTTTTGGTTGGGGGCCACACTCAGTATTGCTCAGAAGTTACCTCCAGCAGTGCCGTTGGGACTGTGCAGTGCTGAGGACCCACCCTTAGGTTTCCACATGCAGAGCATGTGCTCCAATCAGCTGTGCTATCCTTTTTTGGTCCTGACAAATTATAGTCGATGTAAACAAGACATCTAAGGTCTTAGGAATCAACAGAAGAGAGAGAATGTCTAGGGAGTTATCACAGAGAAGCAGTATTTTGACTAATTCTTAGAGAATGTACAGGGGCTGGAGAAGGGCATCTGGTTCAATCATTAGGGAGGCGAAAGGCCAGCAAATTAGGTTGACTTCAACCAGAGACATTTCTGTGCACCACAGGATGGGATATGAACTTTATCCGATGACCAACAGAAGCCATCAGTAGCGTTTGAGCAGGAGTGACCTAGAGAGAGAAAGAGGAAAGAGTCTAACCAGCTTGATAAAGATTAAGCAAACAGCTAGAGAAATAGTTCAGGGAGAAGGCACTTGCCTTGTAAGCTGCCAACCCTGGTTTGATCCTTCACATGTGCCTCAATTGAGATACCCAAACTCAGTATGACAGCCAGCCCCCTACTCCTCTGTCTCTCTGGGAGCTTTCTGTTTTGGGGTATCAGGTAGGAGACACTCTTCCCAGGGAGAACCCCTCTTGCTCATGCAGTCTAAAATTGTACCATTACAGATTTATTCCTTCAGATTCAAGAGAGCTCTCTTAAATTCTTTTGTTTAAATACAAACTCTGAACCTTCAGCTGTTCAAATAGAACAGTTTGCATCTTAAACACATAAACACACACACACACATACACACACACACACACACACACACACACACACACACACACACACACTGCTCCCTTTATTTTTTCATCATTACCATAAGCATTTCTTCTCCTTGTCTGCACTGATTATTTAAAAACAAGATGTTGGAATACCTCAGCGTAATCTGAGGTATCCGTAAATCAACATAACATTTTCTGTCAGGAAAAAATCTTCTAACTGGAGCATCAATTTGCCTGAGCACATGAGCCTACAAGGCCACAGCCAAAAAACAGCATGATGTGATTTTTACAAATGAGTGCAAAGAAATTTCAATTCTTTATGTTTTTTATGTTCATGTGTTGACCTCCATGGGGATTTAGTTCTTGATATAAGCTGTCAGGAAACCTGACAACACAGGGGACAAGCTCAGGAGGGAATTAGGAGAGGGTCCTGCAGCACCCAGGACCACCAGGCCTTTGTCACTGATTCCCTCTCTTGCCCTCATCTCCACAGTTCATGACCAAGAACCCTCATAAGCGCCTGGGTTGTGTGGCTGCGCAGAATGGTGAGGACGCCATCAAGCAGCACCCCTTCTTCAAGGAGATCGACTGGGTGCTCCTGGAGCAGAAGAAGATCAAGCCGCCCTTCAAGCCTCGCATTGTAAGTTGTTCAAAGCTCCCTGTGCCCCTGTTCAGGCATGGGTCCCTGCATCTGTGAAGAGTGGCTGCCAGGGACACATTGTCCAACAGAGCACTGAGAACAGGCGTAGTCAAGACACTGCCCGAGGGACCATCTTCTGGGTTCTCCAGTTTAATCGAGCAGATCTTATATCCTCGTGGCAAGGACAGAGACATGATATGTGGGAGGTGTGAGGGAACAATGTGTCAGAGACAGAGATGTGATCCATCAAGATTTATTATTCCTTTACCTGAAAAACTGATGGCAAATGAGACTAGTATTCTATTTAGTTCTATGTAGAGGCAGGAGGTTTCTTTCTAAATGTTTTATTTTAATGAGTCTATTAGAATAAAAACATGAGAGGCTGGAACACAGCCAGGAGGGTCTTTGCCTTGCACGTGGCAGATCTGGGTTTGCTCCCCAGCATCCTATATGAGAGAAGGATGATCTACCTATTAAAGAGAACAGAGATGGAAGTCGCTGCATATAAGGACAATCACTGAGAGATTCTGGGGCCCAAGTCCTAAGTCCCCTCTCTCTATGTGACTGTCTAGTCTCAGCCCTGGCGTCCTGCCTGTGATGCTGGCTGGAGTAGCATTGGGAGGGAAGGTACTTGGGGCTCAGAGTCTGGAAAGAGGACTGTACCCCTGGAAATCAGAGCAAGCCCTGAGAGTCTCCCTCTGCCGGAATTAGGGAGGGTCCATGCGGCCTCCCTCAATCCTATGCAGACATGTGTGTCCACAGACCGACTATTTCACTCTTAGCTCAGCGAGGCCATCTTTCAAAATGGAAATCTGGAGGGCCAGCTGCCCATTCTTCACAGGAGCTAAAGACAGGTGTTATAAAGGAATTTCCTGGACAAGAGCCTCTGAGCAGGAAGGGGCTGAGGGCCCCGACAGGAAGGCGCTTCAGTTCCCTCTGTCACCCCAGATTCTGTCAAGGCCCCCCTCCTCTTTGGCCAGCGAAGACCCTCTGTGCCTTGTGCTCCATAAGAGAGGTATTGTGTCCCGTGCCAGAGGCTTTCTGGGGAGCCATTACTCAGAGAGAAAGTTCGGCGCGAGGTCACCTCAGCTGAAGGACATAGCCTGGCTGCAGCCAGACTCTACATGGTGGCAGTCTGGCTGTCTCAGGACACCACAGCCCTGTCCCTGTCACTCTTTCTGTGGTTATCATCAGCTAGCACATGTCTCTGAGCAGGCTACACTGGCATTTGGAGCAGGTGTCTAAGCTCACCACAACCTGTGGGAAGGTTGGAGCTGTGGTGTCGGTCATGGCTTCCAACAAGAGTCACAGAAGAAACACGGGGATGTGGGAAGTCAGAGGTCAGCAGAGGAGGAGAAACAAGCTTCCTGCCTGTAAGGGAATTTCTAGTGTAGGTCTCATGAAAGGGAATCCACCCAAAGAAAACTGGGACAAGACAACGCTCAGTCTGGAATCCAGGTCCCTGCCCACTAGAGCTGGTTCCTTCTCAGGGAGCTGGAGTGGGATTTGGAGCCTGAGGCAGAAGCAAGCAAGGTGCAGGAATTTGGGGAGATCTTCAGTGATTAAAATAAACTACAAAGGAAGCTCTAAGTGTGTGTGCTTGGAGATCCTTGTCCCTGGGGTCACCTAGGTGACTGGGGGCTGTTTAGTAGCTGGGGACGAAATGCTGAGAAGCCTCTGGGATCCAGAAACCCTTCCCCAGAGGGTTTGAGCCAGAGATTCCTCACTCTGATGCATTTACCCAATTGCAGGACAACCCTTAGCTAGAAGGAACTGGAAAGTTCTAGGAGATAGGGAGGGAGGGGGTGGGGGCTGGCTGAGAGTGCTAGGAGCCTGTGAGAGCAAGGGGCAGACCCTGAGGGAGGAGAAAGAAAGAAGGGCTTGAAGGTCCATGGTGCAGCCTGATCCTTGAACATGCAGGCTCAGCTAGCCCAGAATTACCTCAGAAGGGTCATGGCTGTGGTGGAGAGACTCCTGAGAGCAGAGAGTGCTGCAAACTGCTGCAAAAAAACTCCAAAAAGCCTTCAGGGCTCTCTCCTGAGGCCAACCAAGGGTTCCCATGGAAGAAAGGAGGGAGACCTTAGTAAGCTTCCCAGGCCCAGGGCCTGACCATTTCAGAACACTTAACCACAAGAAAGGCAGGTCTCTGCTAGGAACCCCACAATGTCCAGACTGCTTCAGATTTCCCAAGCCTCAGTCTTCTCCTGAGCGACTTCCAGCCCTCCAGAGATCCCACATTGCTTATTAGAGGGGGTTGTATTTTCTTGGGGGAGTAAGGATGTTTGAAGGAAAGAAATATAAAACAGGAAGTCAAGGTGCCTTGTGTGAAACGTTAGGGTCAGAATTCAAGTTGCAAGTTCTTCTTCAGGCTATTTAAGTAGCTGATACCATGGACTTTTTGGAAGCTAAGATTGACTCTGGAGGTGTCACAATTGGGAAAGAAAATCTCAGGAGACATTTATTTAGATGGGGTCCAAATTCTCCCTATGTTGAAAACTCTTGCTGATAGTATTTTAGAGCAATCCGATTTTCCCTTGAATGAAAACCCTTTTGGATTTCTCATCTCGGAAAGCCTTGCAGGGCCAGTGCGAAAACTCAGGGTTTTAGAAGACCAGTGACCCTTTCTCTCCAACTTGGGGTTCACCATGTGCCCAGGGAGGTGGTGCATGGGGTGACTGCCAGGCAATGGGATGCTCTTTGCTTCATGAGGAGCCGTCCCCTTATGAATTGGCCACCCCCAAGGTCAGTGGAAGACAAAGGTCAGGGTCTGGCTTCTGTGCCTAGGTGAGGCTGCCTACCCAAAACAGGCCTTTCTTAACTGCCATCCTAGGACCTGGAGACACATTGGCTGCCATCTGAACAGAGCTGGGAATGGAAGGTTAAGAGAGAGAGAGAGAGAGAGAGAGAGAGAGAGAGAGAGAGAGGTATGAGCTGGCAGAGATCTTGACATGGGAGAAAGAACCAAGAGAGGACAATCAGGGACAGTAGAGAACCACAGAGATAGACTCAGCACACCCGACAGCCCTGTGTTGGATCATAGCCTTCTGGGCTTTACCACATTCCACTCATTGGGGATTCCCTTTGGGCAAGGGCCAAGAGAGAACTTCTAGAACCTTCTGCTTGGGTTGTCCCACTTGGCTCCTCCCAAACCTTGTTGAATGCCACCTGGAAACTTCCAGAATGACTCCAACTATCCCCAGTGTCCCTACAGCAGAGTGGGTAGGATTTAAGAACTTTAGAACATTATGGCAGGTGACCATGAGTCCTCACTGACTCGAATTGTTCACAAAACTGAGCTTTCTGTTCCTGCGAGCAGCACATGTCAGAACCCTTGGTTGAAACTCCTACTCTGTAGCTGGGTCCCCATCCCTTTACACCGACCCTCACCCCAGGCCCTGTTTTGCAGGCTTCTACTCCAGTCAGATTCCCCCTCTTAGTATCTTCTCCACTCCTTTCTGTCGTCCCATCTCTACTGTCCCATTTCTCACACCTCCTGTCCACACTATCTGCTCAGCTTTGGGGCTGATTTTGTACCAGGTGTCCTAAATGCAGAATGAAAGTCATTTTGTGCCCTCATATATGTGAATCCATCTTTGGGGATGGGGAGGAAGCCTGCCTTGGTCCTCCAGCAGTGGTGGGGCTTGGCTGCGGGTAAAATGGCCAGGTGGGCTGGACACAGGCCTTTGAAGAAGTTTCTGGTGGAGAATCTACTGGGCTACCCTGGGGACACATGGTTCCGGCCTGACGGCATCCCCCAGATGCCAATAAAAGGGCACATTTATGCTTTTGTGATGTTTCTGAGCTTTTCTCATGGACTCTCAGGACAGAAGTGATGTGTTTGATGTGGTAGAAGGATGTCATCTGACTTGGTGCTAGGGGACGTCTTGCCCTCACTCTCCTTCCTATACCCCCTTCCCTTCCTCCTTGAAGCTTTAGACTCTGATGGTGGTGCCTGGGTCCTGTACTGGAAGGGGGCGCCAGTGGGGTTGGGATAGCAGCAGCAGCAGAGGGAAGTGACCGGCTCCCCTTCCCCCAAATCCCACAGTCCTCTGAGGAAGCCAGAGGCCAAGAGGACAGTGCTTGCAAGTACTTGGCAAGTAAACTTGTCTTTGTGTACGTGTTCTCTCTTTTCAAGTTTGCATCAGTGTGAATGCCCCTCTGTAAGGTAAGGGCTCCAGAGTGGGGCGTCTCTGCAGGTATGTGAGTCTGTCCTCTTCTGGGACCCCCCAGGCCCGTGGAGGCGCCTCCCCACCTCATGATCGTTTCCATCCGGCCACCCACACTGCATGGCGCCACCCCCAGGGAGGCCCTTCCCGCATGCTGGTGCATGACTGGGCTGTGCTGAGAGAAAACTGGGAAGTGGGTTTGAGACCCTTACATCCTTATGCATCATGGACTGAGGATGGACCCTGCCCCAAAGCCAGCATCCACCAACCCCCACCCCTGATGGCAGGGACCACAGGACCCTGTGAGCACAGAGCCTCCCCCAGACCGAAATCAGGCAGTTGGCCCATACCCCAGGGGTGTCTTTGGCATAGTGGGGTCACAAACCTCTAATTCTCAGCAAGGCCCCTGCCCAGGGCTGCAGAACATGGAAATGGCCTTGAGGTTTGAGGGGGTGCTGTGAAAGGGGCTGGCTGGGACCTCCAAGAAAGAGGACACATAGGCTAAACTTCAATAGGGCCACAGGCCACTCATGTGAACCAGGCAGCTCACTGTATCCCAACCTCTGACCTCCTGGGGCCCTGCTCTGGTCATCTGCCCCTTGACAGGGAACATTCTAAAGTCCTACTCTGGTTCTCTGAGCATTCTGGCTCCTATTGCTGTCACCTGCTCAGAGAGCAATGAACCACCTGCTCCATACCTACTAGTTCCACTCACTCCCTTACTTCCATACAGCCAGCCTGTGACAGCCCTTAGTTGTCCTCCAGGATGCAGAACTAATGAGTTGAAGATAGCAGGGTTTGGTGGGCAAGTTGGAAGTGGGCTAAAAATTTAGACACAAACGTTGACCTTCTTGAGAATCTGGGAAACGGGGAACATCATCTCATCTTAGTCTCAGACCCATAGGTCCTGGAGTTGCCAGAAACCAGTGTGCTGAGTGGTGAGAAGGCTGGAACAGGCTGAATGTATGAGCTGGTTGGCTTTTTAGGGGCCACAGAGGCAGCTGGTGCTGGAGAGGTTCTGGCTTAGCAGTGAGGGGGACCAGGGGCATCATGGCAGGGACAGGCCTGCACAGCAGGGATGTGCCTGAGGGCAGAGAAGTCCAGTGTGTGGAGCCACACCCGTAGCCAAGGGGTAACCATCGCCCAGAAAAGGACAGTTCAGGCTCAATCTATGCCAGCTGGTGTTTGTGCTGGGACAGAAAAAGCATGTGGAGGGTACTGTGCTCAATTCCCCAAATCCCCAGTTCTTGACCTCTTGGAATCACTCCCTAAGTTTCTCCCCCATCCTCTTCACCCCCATTTTCTATAGACACCCCATTTTCCTGCCTTCACATTAGCAGTAGTTTTGCCACACACAGCTGGGGTGGTGATGGGGTCATGGTCATCCCTAAAGGGGTCATGGTCATCCGTAACCCCACTCACCAGGAATTCTGCCCACCCACATCCTATCTACCGATCCCTGACACATTTTTGCTTCTTGTGTGGATTCCTCCCTACCAAAGAATTGAATCCCAAGCAGGGCTGGACTGGGCTGGGCTGGGCTGGGTTGAGTATCTAGGTAAGCTCTGGAATGTTCCTTGTGACTTCAGAGCCTGTTCTGAGGGGATGTGCCCTTGTGTGCTACAGGAACTATCAGCTGTTTGGAGGTAATTTTGTGCTCACCCCCAGGACTTGGTTGTGACCCTATAACCTTCCTGAAAGTTTGGTGCTAAATGGTCTTGCCCAGTGGAAAGAGGAAAAACAGAGAAGTCAGGAGAGGTTCTCCCAGGGAACTGGACCTTGGTAGAGCACGAGAGAAGGGTTAAGGGAAGAGAGAGAGAAAACTCCCCAGGAAAGATAGGGTTCATCTCCACTCTCCCCCAGGGGTGGTGGTGGCTGTCAGTATGCATAGCAGGTGTTTTTCTTGCAAGGGAAGGATGATGACAGAGAGGGGGCAAGAGCCGGCTGTCACCTTCCCATCAGAGTTTAGGTTGCAGGAGAAGGGCTCTGACCTTTACTACTGGACAAGAGAGAAGAACCCAGAATGTGCTCTGGCGAGAGAAGTTTTGAGGTTCACTAACAGGATAGATGATGTGAAGGAGAGTACCACCGACTGGCAGACCAGTCACAGGCAGGACCCTTTTTCAACCTAAACAGCTGTGCCCTCCTGCTTGTCTCTACTAAAGGTGGTCCCATATCTAGGGAAGTAGTAGTCAGGGTAACTTCCAGATGGTAAGCTCAGCCCTGGACACCTGAGCCAAAATAGAAGCTCTTGGGACCTCAGTTTGGTTTTGGGGGGTTAAGGGGGAGCAATATAGGAGGGGATTTGTGCCATGTTTGTGTCCCCCCAGACAGGTGTTCGTGCTAGAGCAGGTGATGTTAACAATTGGAGTTCATCTAAACCGACATTCAAGCTTTCTCAAATTCTATACTTTGACACATTAAGCGTGTAGAGTTTCATCTTAGTTTTTCATGCATGTTAAATGGGTAGGCCTTGAGCTACAGAGTTAGTACAGTGGGGAGGACATTTGCCTTGCAACCAGCTGACCCAGGTTCAATCCTTGGCATCTCAGATTGTCCCCCCAGCACTGCCTGGAGTGATCCCTGAGTGCAGAGCTGGGAATGAGTCTTTAGCACAGCTGGGTGTAGCCAAGAAATAAATAAAAATAAAAAAATAAAAAGATAAATGGACCGATCTAGTCCTGTTTGCAGCCCATGAATCTTCTATTCTGGCTGCTCCTCTTAGTCCTGTTTCATGCCTGATGTTGTTCCCTTGTGGGCCAGTGCTTGGACATCAGCGGAGCAGTTTAGGGGCTTGAAAAGGGGTGCTGCTTCCTCCTTCTTCCCATAGAAGCTGGAAGTTGGATGACATTTGGAAACTGTGTGAGTGTGTTTCCTAGGGAAGCCTGGCAGATTCAGCCAACAGGGACCCAGATCCCGGGGCATTGGTTTTCCGCCAAATGAGTCAGAATCCCGGGACCCCAAACCTGCTGGTATGACAGGATGGTACTGGGCAGACCTGGAGCAGAGCCCCACTAGGCGGCTATGAGTAAGCCTTTCGTCTCATTCAACATCCTTCCTGTCAAATGAGGTATGTTAGTGATCCCTGAGATTTCTTCCTGCCCTGCCCCTCCACAAAATCCTGCTTCAGAAAGCTTAAAACAAATCAGCTTCACTGCTATAAAATGTTCATATAATAAAATAACCCATGAAGTACCTTGGGTTAAAGGAATTATACTACAGGGGTATAGGCACTTGCCTTGCAAACAGCCCTCACTCAGCTCAATCCCCAGCACTGCTTATGGTGTCCCTCACCCCACTCCCAGCACTGCCCAGAATGACCCATGAGTATAGAGACCAGAGTAAGCACTTATTATAGCTTAGTGTGACCCTAAACCAAATAAATAAGTAAATCAAACATCTGACAGTTGGGATGGGATCGGGGTTGCACTCCCGTTTGGTTACTAGGTGCTGGCAATGTAAGTGGACCTCTTCCAAACAAAACCTACACACTAGCCCTTTCAGCTCTTATCTTCGTCCCTCTGTGATGCTGTCCCTGGGCAACCACTAGCATTAGGAATCTCATCCCCAAACAGTCCCACGTGGTCCTTGTTCCTGGGGTCAGCCCTGATCTGCTTTCTTATCACTAAAGGAATTATCTTTTCTAGAATTGTCTAGAATAGAGAAGTTTACTTTCTAGAATTACTTATAAATAGGCCCTCATGGTCTCTCATGGTCTCACCAGCCTTGGTTCCTGGCCTCTAAAAATCAGTATCATGTGTTTGAGAAGGGAATCATGTTTTCAACTTGAACACTTTTCAGAGGTGGGGAGGAAAGTGGGAAGAAGGCCTTGGATCCATCGGCAGCAGCCTCTGGGAAATCTGGTCAGGCAGGACTCCTGCCTTGGTGTCTTTCTACAGTACCCTCAGCAGCAGGTCCCATACAGAGTACAGTCTCTATATTCCATATAATCTATATTCCATATGTTCTTGTGGAAAGTGTTCTCTGGGCTTTAAGTGGCTCACCAGGGAATGTCCTCCTCTTAGCCCTGCTTGTAAAGTCTCTCTCACCAATGCTGACCAAGACCTAGCCCAGTGTACCCCTGAGAATACATCATAACTGAGGTGGAAGCCCAAGGGAGGGCATGTGGCCGACCATGATTCGATCCTCGATAATTCTATATGGCTCACTAGCCCCACCAGAAGTGATTCCTGAGCATAGAGCCAGGAATTAGCCCTGACTACTGCTGGGTGTCCCCTTCCCCCAAATAAATAAATGATAGCCATAGAATTTAGTGTAGAGGTAGATTTGAAAAATCACCTCAAGTTCACACATAACAACACACAAATGTACTTATATGTGAGCAACTAAGAGTGATTTTCTTTGTTTCTGTGAGCACAGAGGACACCCTCAGTAATTGTGCCAGGTTTACTTTTTCAACTTCTCTAGGTTTATAAATGGGCAAAACCTGCGAAATCTACCTTCGGTGCTTGCTCTGGGCTTGGCTAACAATTCCCTATTCTTTGTCACTGGTGGTGCCTTTCGAAGGCCTGTCCTCTCTTGTGGAGCTCCCAGGACTTGGGCTCCAGACCCTGATGAGTTCAGAGAGCAGCTAGAGCTGGTTGAACTCTTTGATCTTTGCTGAGTGTGGGAGAAGACGAGGGTTTGAGCTACTGACCAGATTTGTTTTGCTTTCTGTAAAGGAACTCTTCAGTATAGTTCATAAAACTCTATGTGTGGCATTCAGGCATTCAGGGCCATTAAGTGAGGCTTAGATGACTCCGCTTCTGTGTTCCCATGACAGAGGTCACCTCTGTGAACTGGAAACCACATCACACATGTGGCTGCCTATCTGGAAGCATAATTGAACTAATCATTTATACTCAAAAAACTGGAAGGCCTTCGATAATCTCCCCCTAAGTGGAACTTTATGAAGCAGAGAAGACCATGAGACCTGCTTAATAGGAGCCAGATGACTTTCTTCTTAAGTTAGTTGCAATATTTAAAAATAAGGAGATTTGAATTATTTCTTTCACTGTGATTATTTTGGAGCACTCACAAGACCCAGCTCTGTGCTCCTGAAGGCATTCATCTGTGAGGCCTGCAGTGGCCTGTGTTTGCAGCAGCCTGGTCATCATACACCCTGGCACTGTTTGCTCCCCTGCATGCATACACACGTGCACACACACACATGTACACAGCAGCACACACACAGGCCTGAACATACATGCACAAATGCACAGAGGCACACTCACACATGCACTGCTTATTGCAAGTAGAAAGATTCAATTTTACAGCCAGAGTAAAGAGTAGTCTGTCTCCTTTCATTCTGATTTTTTTTTATTGATAGCTTTATTCCATAAGGTTTAGAGGTGGCCCACCAAGATATCTAAGTGTATAATGTAGATGTACATAATATAGAGATAAACAGATACTGCATCTAACATAGGTATATATAACATAGAAATACATATATAAATATATAACAGAAACTATATATATAGATATATTATCTATCGACATTATATAGGCATATAATATAGATATACATGCACTGTAATATTGATTATATATTTATAGATGTATGTTATATATAATGTGGATATTATTATGTACATATAATATAAATCTACATTAATATAAGTTATACTATGGATACCATATTATATAGTACATGGACATATTAGCATATATCGATATAATTTAGTATCCATAGTGTCTATATACCTATATGATACAGTGTCTATATGATAATACACAATATGATACAAAGTACATATTACAAATGTAATGACAGTCAAAAGGGTGAGGGTTAAGGTTAGGTAAATGAGGTAAAGTGATGAGGCTAGGATGACAGTAAAGATTCAAGAATTTAGGGGACAGGTCACACTTTTGATTCCAAGTGTTGCCCATGAAAATAGATGAGACTCTGGGTAGTATTTTCAGCCCTCACCCCTGCAAATCACCACAAATCAGCAGCTGAAGCCCTGGTTGAGAGCTCAGGCTGGTGATGGGACAGTAACCACGCTGTGCTTTAAGAGGTAGGATGGAGGAGCAGTGTTCCCAGAGACAGCACTGTCAGTTCTCCCCATAGACCATGAGACATATTGATGGAGAAGCCATGATCTGTCCTTACCCCTCAGATGCATTGCATTTCATCCAACTCTAAGAGGCAGCTTAGGGCATTATCAGTGCAGGAGAATGAATTCATGCTTGACCTCTGCACGGCCTGAGTTCAATCCCCTGCACTATTGGCGACCACCACACTTCCCGGTCAACCACTGCCAAGAGTGACTCCTATTAAAAAATAGGCATAATAAATACTTTCTTTGGGGCCGGAGCGATAGCAAAGCGGTAAGGCATTTGCCTTGCATGCTGCTGACTCAAGACGGACCCGGGTTTGATCCCCGGCATCCCATATGGTCCCCGAGCCTGCCAGGAGTAATTTCTGAATGCAGGGCCAGGTGTGACCACATAAAAACAATAAATAAATAAGCATAATATAAAATATATACATACATATACACATATGAGGGACTGCTAGTATCCTTCACTTTATGGATGAGGAAATGAGATATTGGAAGAAACACATCATTTGCCGCAGGCCCTAGAGTTTGGGAGGTCCTGGAGTGGATGCTGTGGGTCAAATCACTGTGCTAACTGCCTTGCTAGGGTTCACCAGTAGATCTGGGATGCTGTGGCTTATAAAATAAGGAAGGAACAGCAGGAAACTGAGGAGGAAAGCAAGTACATAGGATGAGCTGGAAGGAAGCTAAATCCACAATGTTCAGCCCCTCAATTGGCTTTTAGATAACAAAAAGGCCTTTTGAAATGTCTGGAAGAGGGAAGAAAGGGGGCCACTGTTCTTTTTCGCAGACCAACTCCTCCAGGCTGCTCATCCAAATCACTTGGGAGCTTCAACAGAATACAGAAGCCTGGAACCACTTTGGACAGCTCAGATCTCGTGGTCTGGGGTGAGCAAAGACCAAAAGACAGACCATTAGTTTTCCCTTCCATTTCTTTCCAAAGAGAAACCTCTTCGTTGTGGCAAACCTCACTAAGGTTTGCCTTTGTGGAAACCTCTACAAGGTCAATTCATTAATTGCACTTATAAGTTTACCTGGGGTGGCATAAGGCCCAACTTTATAGTTCAGCAAAGTGTCTGCGATGTGGGCCGGGCGGTGGCGCTAAAGGTAAGGCGCCTGCCTTGCCTGTGCTAGCCTTGGACGGACCGCGGTTCGATCCCCCGGTGTCCCATATGGTCCCACAAGCCAGGAGCAACTTCTGAGCACATAGCCAGGAGTAACCCCTGAGCATTGCTGGGTGTGGCCCAAAAACAAAAAAAAAAAACAAAAAAACCAAAAAAACAAAAAACAAAAAACAAAAAAAACAAAGTGTCTGCGATGTGAGCAGCATGGTGTGGGTTCCCTGGGAATTTCAGGGTGCAGCCCAGATGGAAAGTCATTGCTCTTGGCCCCACTGGGAACTGCACCTCAGCTCCATAAAGACTCCATAGGTCTCCCCATTTCCTTGTTGGGGTTTGATGGAACAGAACAATACTAGAAAGTGCTGGAGGTAAGTGCACACGATCCCAGTGTTCAAAAACAGAACAAGTGGAGTAGAATAGTTTGAGATGTATGTAAGGGAAGTTTCTAGAAATTGTTTGAGATGATCGTTGGTGGATCCTGAATGCGGATGATAATTATTGGGCCAGTTAATTTCATTAACTAATAGACCAGAGAAATGCCACAAGCATTTCATGTATTTCTTTGTTCCAGGACAGTAAATAGACTTAGCTCACTTACTCCTGAATGGTGGTGAGAGACCGGAGAGATGGGGAGATAAAATGGATATGGCCTGTTTTCTCCCAATGGATTTAACAACTATGTTTTCAAAGAGCATTATTGTTGGGGTGAGGGATCTTCAAACTATGGCCTGCACACCACATGTGGCTGCCAAGGACATTTATCTGGCCCACCAAGTGGTTTTGCCGCTATTGTCTGTCCTGCTTAGCCGCCGACTCATCTTGGGCCACACAGTGCTTATGTTTGGGATGTGTTGCCTGTGTGTGCCACACTCTCTGAGTCCCCTCCTTCTTTCTGTCTCTCAATTCCTTTTCTCAGTCTTGGGCAGGGATCCTCCAACTACAGCCCACCAAAAGCAGGCTCATAAGTTTCCACTAAAATACTGGCAAGTTTGTTGGTTTGACTTTACTTATCCTTCATTTTTGTTAATAGTTTGTCCCTCCAGCGGTCTGAGGGATAGTGAACTGGCCCCTGTTTAAAAAATTTGAAGACTCCTGCTATAAGAGTTCAACTGAAAGGGTGGACTCAGACATGCACAGTTTTTATTTTACACCTTAATGGCCTTGGAAGGTATAAAAGTCAAGTTTTAGACCACAAACATCAAAAGATTTGTAGATAAACTGAGTTACGAAATTAAATTGAAACCTCCAGATTTCTTTAAAGGTGTATCTAAGTTGTTCTTCAATGCTCCATGGAACCCTCAACAAGTTACATATACCCTCCTATCTGCATATGCTCCCAGGTAAATGAGAGCGGGATCATTTACCCTATTTATGGAGATCTTGGGATTATCGGTAATTCAAGGATTTAATTAATATTTCTGAACTTGACTAGAGCTAGGCACCAAACTAAGAACATATTAAGGTTATATGTGAGGGATTTGAATTCAGAAGATCCATTTATGAAGAATAAGAAAAACTAAACATTAGTAACATTAGTGTCTTAAAACTGCTATAATAAAAGACCACAAATGGAAAAAAAAATAAATATAAAGACCACAAGTGGGACCAGAGTGGTGGCGCAAGTGGTAGGGCATTTGTCTTGTATGTGCTAACCTAGGATGGACCACGGTTCCATCACTCCAGCGTCCAATATGGTCCCCCAAGCCAGGAGTGATTTCTGAGTGCATTACCAGCAGTAACTCCTGAGCATTACCAGGTGTGGCCCAAAAAGCAAAAAATAAAAAAAATAAAAGACCACAAAGTAGGTGACTTAAAATGATATCAGTGCAGGGCCTCAGAGCTCTCAGACAGCTGGAGCAGATGCCTTGCCTGTGCAAGGCCCCTAACTTTGATCCCTGCCTGCTGGTGCCCCCCACACCCTCGGCACCACCCTCTCTCACCTACTCCATACACCAGAATGTGCTTTTCTCCCAAAGTCAGCCCCGACCTCTCCAATCCATGTTTCTTTCTTTTCTCTTGAAAGCTGTGACTTAGGACTCTGTTAATATTCATGTTTCAGGAATTCAGTATGGTTCCATAACACCCCGACCAGAGAATCATCATTCCTCCCCACCATCCCTAGACCCCTTTTCCTCCTCTAGCAGAAACTCACTCAGTAAGGCCAACTAAAGGGCTGTTACCATTGGCCATTTTTATTTTTACTATGTTTCTTTCTCCCCACATATGAGAGAGCTCATTTGTTTTTTCCCTTCTCTCTCTGACTCACTTCACTCACAAAATACTCTCTAGTTCTAGCTGGGCAGCCTCTCTTTTCTAGATGAGTAGTATTCCATTATGTTTGTTCACCACAATTGCTTTACCCATTCACCTGTCGGTGAGCACTTGGGTTGCTTTCAGATCTTGGCCATTGTGAATATTGCTAGTGAACAATGGAGTGCAAATATCTTTATAGAATATTGTTTGGGGGATATTGGTAGATGTTAAGAAATGGAACCACTGAACCAAATGAAATTTCAATTTTAATTATTTTTAAGTCTCTGTATTGAGGGTCAGAGAGATAGTATAGTGGTAGGGTGTTTGCCTTGCACGCAGCTGTTCCAGTGGTTTGAATCCCGCATCCCATATGGTCCTCCGAGCCTGCCGGGAGTGATTTCTGAGTGTAGAGCTAGGATCACACCCTGATCACCACCGGGTATGACCCAAAAACCCAAAAAGGAAAGTCTCTGTATTGCTTTCCATTAAGGCTAAGCTTGACAGCAGACTCACTAATGGGGAATGAAGGGTTCACCACAGCCATGCCAGCACTTGTTACTGGTCTTTCCTTTCTTTTCCCCCTCTTTTTAATATAGTACATTCTCATCAGCGTGAAGTGATATCTCATTCTTGTTCCTATTTTCATGTCCCTGATGTTAAGAGATAACAGGCCCTTTTTCATATGTCTGTTGGCCAACTGGTTGCAAGGCCTTATTTCTGAGGTCGACCCTAGACATCTGAATGGCGTTTTCCCCAATGCCAGCTGCAAAAGAAAAGAACAAGACAACCAACCACACAGCTCTCCTGTCGTTAGATTAGCTTCTACAATAGAAGCTCTTTCTGTTTCTATCTTGTACCAGCAAATAGAAACCCCTAGTGCCCCAAGCTAATCACCACAGGATGGAAACCTCCTTTAATTAAATTTATGATTGCTGGCTCCTGAGGGCACTATGGAATGTTCGATGTTCGGGTCCCAGCAGCCTGAGTAATTGAGGTTTTAGCTTTCACCAATGGAAAATTCCAGACAGGCCAGCTGTCCCTGGTCCTGAAAACAATCACTGTACTGGTCCTAGATGAAGTGGCAGCCAATAAGATGTACCTATTCTTTTCTTCAGGAGACATTTATTGAGTCTGTGTGATGTCCTTGAGTGAGGCTGGAGACAGACGAGGAATTCTGCTAGAAGTCATGGTGGGAAGGAGAAGGATATCCAGTGGGAGGACTAGGAGTTGAAGAGTCAGGAGATGCTTGAAAGTGGCTCGTGGTGATAAGGGAGGCTTTCTGGAGGCAGGGCATCTATGCTGAGAAAGAAGCATTGAGCAAAGTTAGCTAGGTGGCCAGGACCTAGGCCAAGGCCTTCAGACAGGAGTGAGGCTGCAGACAGCAAAAGCCAGTGAGTCCAGAGAACTTGGTCCAGCCTAGCCCCAGAGCCAAACTGGGCATGTATTTCAGACCAGAGGCTCACAGGACCTTGAAGCTTAGTGGAAGTAGGCCCAAGAGTGTTGTTACCAAAAGTATCAGCACAAGACACATAAAACTTGGCCCCTGACTCCAAGAAGCTCATGGTTCCATGGACAGTCACACGGACTGTTTGGTTACTCAGCTAAGCCATTGTATGGTATCCGCACACAGTGCTCAAGGATTTAGCTCCAAGGCAGGGCAAGAACCCACATTTACTGGGGTTTGTTATGTCTTGCAGTCTGCAGTGGTGAGCTCCAGGTATCACAGTCAGGTATCACACTCAGTGTCTGAAGCAACCTCTAGGGCACCTAAGGGGATTTCTTCTAGTCAGAAGGAAGAAGAGATGATCTGGAGCCCGGTGAGGAAGGTGGGGTCAGCCAGTGCTCCCCCTTCTCCCCAGTCACCTCCTCGGGGCTGTGAGAAGCAGGTCCCAGAGTACCTGAGGCAGGAGAGGTCAGAAAGCTGCTCAAAACTCTCTGCCACCTCTTGAGCCGTGTAGTGGGAGGCAGACACCTGATATTAGGACACTAAAGATGTCTGGGACCACCATGGAGCCAGGGCACAGGCTTATTTATGCTGTGATCATCAGAATCTGGGCTTGAGCCTTGTCCCACAGAGCTTTGCTGAGAATCAGCTCAGCAAGTACAGGCCATACCTGTTGCCTGCTTCTTACTCCAGGCACTGCTGTCTGTGTGCTAGTCAGAGGGTACATGTAGTGCAGACAGATTAACTCTGACAACTTCTTCAGTCTCAGCAGCAAAGCATCGGGGCTTACACACAGTGGATTTATCATCATGGCCAGCACGTAGTATGGTGTCAGCTGTTTGAATTGCAAGTGGGGAGTTGGCATTGATTTTCAATGCTTTTGAGTTCAACAGCACCTGTGCCAGGTTGCATCAGAGGACGAGGACCCAGGCAAGCTTGTGGGTATTGCTGAGTCGTGCCCTCCCTCAGATGCTGTTTGGGGATCCTTGCGAAGGCCTGAGCAATGCTGCCTGGGCCTCCCTACCCCTCAAGGGCCACACAGGCATCACCTGAGCATAACACACTGGTTGGGTTGGCAGAGCCTGGCTCCCTGGCACACATATCCTGAGAAGGAATCCGGCTCCATCAATATGATCAGTTGACCTCAGGAAATGGAATCAGTTCCCATGAATAATGGGCACAGAGGGTCAAAAGTTGCAGCATAAACAAGTTGGTAAACGGGGGAAGTCAAAGCCAGGCTATCAGGATCATGCAGAGGGGCCCTGTCCAGGTCCCCAAACCCCATCCCACAATTGCATGCAAGGAAGCCAGTGGTAAGGTGATCCTGCCCCTGACAAGGCAGCCCTGAGCATGGCCCATCCTTGCGACTGTTACAGCCGAGTTGCTGGGCCCAACAATGTTCTTCCAGTCTCTCTCCTTCCCCTGCCATCCTCTCTAGCCCCTACCCTATCCTCTTCCCTGTTCCTCTGGCCTCTTGCTCCCTCCTCATCCCTAGCCCTCCCAGACAGCTTTCTGGGTGACACTCATCCAGCTCCTCCCCTTCCTGCTTTTTCTTCTGGAATTTTCCCCATGCAGGCACAGTAAGCCTATAGAGCATAGCCCTTCCTTCTTCCCTGTGAACTCACCCTCTCCTTGGAGGTCTTTAAAAAGGGGGACCACATCCTCCTGTCCACCTAGCCAGTCACCTGGAGGTGGGCTCAGCCTCCTCTCTCAACCCCTCTCTAGCCCTTGTTCCTCTGCTCTGCGCTCACTGGAGACAGTGGCCATAGAGGGCCACTTACACACCATGGCTTCCTCCTGTCTGAGGGCACAGCTGCAGCTGGGGCCTATCCTGCAGCTCCCCTCCAAGGTCTCTGAATGCCCCTAAAGCAGCCCCAAGAGGAAGCCAGGCCAGCAAGCTGGGTGCTGAAAGGCTGGAACCATGAGCCCATCTTGGCTCTATGCTGTCTGGTCTGTCTTTATCTGGGCAGTGTAAAAGCAAATGCCCCTTCTTGCTGCTCAACTCACCTGTTTGCATTCCCCACCAACTGCCTGCCCTCCCCCCCCCCAGTCTCCACCCTTTCCTACCTGCTGGCACCTCACAGGCTTCCGGTTCTTCCCAACACCCATTCATTAGTGGCCTGCAAAGTATCATCGCCAGAGCACACCTTCTGCCATATCAACGTTAGTTGGGGACCAGCAAGGTGGGAAGGCAGGACCTGGTGGTGATGGGTTCTGTGGTGGGACACCCCAGGACACCCACTTTCACCCCACTGGACTGCCTGGGCCCCCAGGCAGCTGGTGGGACTATTGTCCTGTGGATGTGTCTCTCGTACTCTGTCCCATCTCTCTTGCCATGTGTGATTCATTCAGCAAGTCTCAGCCAAACCCTGGCTTCCCCCAAAAGTTTTTCCAGCTGTTTCCATGGGCTGCAGCCAGAACTATAGACCCCCAACCACTCCCAACTCTGTCATCAGCCCAAGGGGCCAACCACTTTTCCACATATGGTGTCAACAAACAAATACCAGGATTTAGTCAGTGGCTGCCCACTGCCTCCTCCACCTGGACAGACCGTAAGCTTATTGGGTAACTTGCATTTCCATGGGGGACCTGAGTTTTTTTTTTTTTAGAAGATCTAGTGGCCGCTTGGGAACAGGGTCATTCATGAAGTAGAAACTTATGATAGAGGGATCCTCAGGAAACCAGGCTGAGGATGGCAGGACCACCAATTTTAAGAGTCTTGTAGACAAGACCAAGGTGTGAATAAAGGCAGACCTCTCAAAAGAGGGTAATCCCCAAACCCCTTCTATTGGCAATGCCATACATCTGCCAGCCAAGTGAGAGGTGACCTACAAAAAAGGGAAGACCATGAAAGACATTGTGAGAGCAAGGTTTAAGAGCCAGAAGGTTAGGATGGATGCTGGAAGAGACATTGTAATTCCCTGCACACACACACACACACACACACACACACACACGCATACACACAGATACACACAGATACACACACCCTCACAGATTGTGAGGATCCCACTTCCCTGCTTTTCCATCAACCTTCTTGCCTCTTCTTTTCACCATCCATCCATGCTCTCCAAGTGTGCGCTCACCTCCTGGCCCCGGGGCCATCTGTGGTCACCTCATTGGAACAGCTCTCTGTCTACTGTCTGTAGTTAGAGGCCTGCTTTGGAGAAAAGCTGGTGAACCCAGTACCCAATGCCCATTCCCCATGGGGGGCCCTGGGGACAAAGGACAGCTTCCAATCAAGGTTCTTTCTCCCTTCTCTCCTGCAGAAAACCAAAAGAGACGTCAATAACTTTGACCAAGATTTTACGCGGGAGGATCCAGTGCTCACGCTGGTGGATGAAGCCATTGTGAAGCAGATCAACCAGGAGGAATTCAAAGGCTTCTCCTACTTCGGTGAGGACCTAATGCCCTGAGGAGCCGACTCCGGTGGAGTGTTGTGATGCTGCAAGAAGGGCTTCTCGGCGAGGATTCCCCTTTCCAGAATCTTCAATGGTCTCGACTACTTCTTGGAATCTCCAGTTCCAGTCCACTCTTAATTTATTGCATTTCCTTCCCTCAGCCAGCTCTGCCCTCCTCCCCAGACGGGGAAGCTCTCTTGGTTCTTTTCTCCGTGTGATGTCCAATCATATTGGATGGGTATCCTGCCTTGTGTGGTCTGTTGGCAAACCAAGGTGTTCTCCTTGGGGGGGGGGGGTACTGGCAGGGAAGGAACTTCAGTTCTTTTATGGAAAAGAGGAGAACAAAGCAAAAAGAAGTGAAGATGTCTCTGCTACTGGGCAGAGTCCCAGCAGCTTTCGTTTTTCATGTCTCCTGCCCTCTCCACCTGCATTCTATCCAGAAGAGACTAGTGCTCCTCAGTATCCCTGAGGCATACCCATGTGGGAGAGAGAGAGAGACAGAGACAGAGACAGAGTGGGAGATGCCAGCACCTGTGGCTGATTGCTCTAGGAATAGTTCATTCTTGCTTTCTTTGGTTTGAGCTGTGGGGCATGACAGAGCTATGTATGCATGGATCCCATGGGAGAAATTTTTCTTTGGAGAAAAGGAAGTTTTATTTTTTAAGCCTATGAAACATTTGAATTTTCCCTCCCTCCCAAAGAAGTTGCTTTCTAATTGGCCAGAAGATTTAAATTCCCATGGACATGCAGGTTAGATACTCAAGGGCTAAAATACGATGAGTTTGTTAATGCTTGCCTGGCGTGAGGGCTATAGGAACTGAGAGAAGATGAGAGGAAAGGTGACAGTGGCCTCCTCATTATTAAAGTTATGCCTCAGTGCAAAGATGACCACCACTATGGCCAACACCCTGGGTTCTTTGGCTCCTAGATTCTCTTTTCACCTTCATCCTAAGTTCCTCACATAAACTCTTATTTATTTGCTGTGGCGCACTTAATTTTCACGCACATCTACAAAATGGTAGTACTACTGTGTTGTGGTTTTGAAACATGAAATGCATAACATTAAATACGAAATGCCTGCCTTGGGGACCAACAGGATGACGCCAAATGTGAGTTTTGCAGAACATCCAAGAGACTACAGGGAAGCTGGCTTGAAAATGGACCATGTGGCCAGGTGAACTCAGACATGTTCAAGTCACATGGACACGCTTGGATGGCAGCGATGTTACCTCTTGCCCAAATGCTACCAGTGATCCATTCTCTGAGTCCCAAGAGCCATCTGTGGCTTCGTGTCATTTGATTATCGATTGGACTGAACTGATCTGGCAGGGAATGGAATCCATTCCCCAGTTGCACGCAGATTTCCTGGCTCCCCCTTAAATATAGATACTTGTGAGTGGAAAGTGGCACTAATGATGCTTTTTTTTTTTTTTGCCTTTTGTACATTTTAGAATTTTTGTATATAGTGTTTGCTGCAAGGCCTGTGGAATTAATTCATTGAACTTAGAGGTATCACCTGCTGCATGTTCAGGCATATTATAAAACTTTTAGTCTATGAAAGAATGATTCTAATATGTCCAGGTGCAATACTCCTTGTGTGTATTGGTTCAAGTTACCAAGAGATAAAGTGTTTCTTTTATTTGGGGGGGTTTTCTTTGTATTGTTTATTTTATTTGGTTTATTTGAAAAAATTGTCAACATCTATTAAGCTATACTGAATCTCACATAGAGTTCTCCTGTGCTCTCTGTGCCATCTCATCGAGATGGGATGAGAAAGGAATGTTTGGGATTTTAGTTTCAAAGCTTAGACCCAATACAGAACTGGTGTTCATATTCATATCTGGCTGGTCAGAGCCTTTGTTACTAATGATTGCATTCAGTTTTGTTGTTGTTGTTGTTGTTTTAATTTTTTAAAAACTCAGGTGTAATTATTTTCTGTTCTTAGGATCATTTCAAATGTTGTGTTCCATTCCTTTGTGTGTTCGGCCGTCCCCATGAAGCAATGAGGAACAGTAGAATGGATTTAATTTCTCTTTGGTAACTTGGTGTGCTGGGGCGAGGCTATCTTCTGGAGTCAAGTACAAGCACAGAAACATTTTCATGGCCGCATCATCTCATATTTTATTTGTAGGAAGACACGACAATCCTGCCCATTGTCCCCATGCATCCTAACTGCACTGTGTCTCTCTGCTTCCGTCCCCAGGACGAATCTGAAACCAGCAAGCCCTTCTTCCCCACAGTGAGGAATGAGGTCCCCACACCAGCGGGGGGTATGGTCTAAGCCACCAGTTGGTACCTTTGCTGGGAAGTCAAATAATGATACATTCCACCCAGCAGCTCAAAACAGACCATGAGTCCCCAGGCCCATTCATACCCCTTTCACACTGGCTGCTGGTGAGGCCTCCTGCATGGATTCAGAACTGATCAAGTTTTCAGCAGGCAGGTTCAAATCCCATCTCGTCTCTAGAATAAAGCATGTGTGTTTCTGGAGGATTCATCATTCCATTTCAGTTCTCCCCAGAGTTTGGAAGCAGACACACCTTTTTCCATTCTGCCTATTCTTGCTAATCTTTCTGACTTTCTCTCTCGTTTTTCTCTTTTTTAAAGAAAAAAAAGAATGCCAAAAAAAAAGTTAAAAAATATATATGAAGGATTGCTGTTCATCTGTGTTCTCCCATTATGGACTTTGTGAAGTGAAAACATAATTTTTCCTTCAAAAGTGAAAAAGAAATAACGCATTCTTGCTTTAAAAATAAAAAAAAAGCTCAAAACGTACCTCTTTTTAAATTATGTGCAAAATAATTCTGGCTAAATATAAAATGTATTCAACTTAGGGTGGTTTTTATTTTTTGTATTGTGATGCTTTATTTGTACATTTTACTTTTTTTTCTTTCTGGATGTGATTTTAATCTCTTGCCATTCATTAGTGTTATTTCATTGTACACATTATTGTGCCAAATGTACTGTATTCTAAAGGATGTGAATGTGTCTTGTTACAGAACCTAATAAATACAATGATGTCAAATCTTTCTCACTCTCAGCGAGCTTTAGTATTGCTTCCCATATAGCACCCAGGAAGCTGTTTGTTTGCTTGCTTTTGATTTGGGACACCCACCCCTGCTGTGCTCAAAGCTGACATCTCCCTCTCTCCCCAGGGAGTCACTCCTGGAGGTGCTGGGTGTGGGGGATGGACCATAAGCAGTGTCAGCAATGGGCTAGAGGGCAGCTGTGTACAAGGCAGAGACTTGCAATGCTCTCCTGCCCTCTGGAAGCTCAGCCAGTCCCTTCTCCACACCCTCCCCCAGATGCTCCGGGCTGAGGTTGTGCAGAGCTCCTGCTGCCCTGCCTGGGCCCTTCCTTCCTGGAAGGTGGTTCCCTTCAGGCAGCTGAGCTGGGCTCTGCTTCCATCCAGAATATCTTCCTCTAGACGCCTGAAGTCTCTCCTTGAGCTGGTCCCACTCTCCTCACTGCTTCCATATCCCTGTCCCAGGCAGTGTGCAAGAGGAGGGAGCAGAGGTAAGAGCTGAGGTGACTACAGGCTTTCTGGACTTGAGGCACCCATCATCCAGATCCAGCTGGGACAGGGGATGCTGTGGACAGGGCCTCTGGTGGGCTCAGTGCTCTCAGGATCTATTCACAAAGAAATGACAATGGTGACTCATGCCAGGCAAAAAAAAAAAAAAATGTAGGGAAAGGACTAACTTGAATGACCAGTGGCCTGCCCCTGTGCTTAGCCGGGCCAGCTTCTTCCCTGTGACCAGCACCCCACCCCAAAAATTAAACAAACCCAATCATGATCCTGGGGCTGGGAGTCTGCTCACATGGTAAGAGCAGAGCCTAGCTCATTGCAGGCCCTTAATTTCCTTCTTGTTCCCTCTGACCTACCCCCCAGAACTGCTAGGTGCAACCCTGGTGGCCCAGTACCTTCTCATAAGCCCGGACAGAGCCGGTAGTGACCTCCATAGCTGGCTCAGCCCTCAATTCATTGCTTCCCGCTGTGCTAAGGTTTTGCATTTGTATCCTGTGTGGCCTGGGGGGTGGACCCCAGGCTCCAAATTCTAGATGGGGGATAAAAACAGCTGAGAGGAAGGGAAAATGCTGTCAAAGGCCCCCTGTCTGGGCTTGCTGGATGTCTGTCTTCCCAAATGTCCCTTCCGCACCCTCCCCATGTGCCAGGAAAGGGGCAGCGTTGGGAATGGGCAGAGGCAGTGGGGGAACTCAAGAGAAGAGGGTCCAGGACAGGCTCAGCTGTACCTACTTGGCAGTTACTTCGCAAGAAATGGAGCCAAATCAGTGCTCTGGGAGGGTCCAGCCCTGAGCCTAGGGGCCACTCCCAGCCAGCACTCCCTCTGGGAGATGATATTTAGGCCCCTCTTGGAAAAGAGAGAGCCCTGAGGCCCAGCAAGGTCTAGAAATGGGGCAACTCAGCCAGCCCCAGGCAGGGAGAAACAGCTCTCAAAACAGAGGAAACAGCAGCACTCTGGAGTCAGAATCTGCCTGGCAGGGGTCAAATGTCCTGCCCTTCCAGTGATCCCGGGTCAGCAGGACCTCCTGACTCTTTCCTGTAGCAGCTTCTCTTTACAGTGAGATTTCACCTGCCTGGGAAACAATGGTTGCACAGACCATTTTAGTCTGACCCCATCTCAGAAATGCCTAGTGTGAGCACAGGACAAGCATCTCCCCTCCTCTCCCACCTGAGACCCCACCCTGTTCGGTGCCACCCAGAGCAAGTCCTGTTGCCTTCACCCTCAGACACCCCTCCCACGACCAAAAAAAGAAACCCTCCCCACAGACCGCTCCTAGCAGGAAGTCCAGCTTGTAGCTCACTAGAAAACAGGAAATACCTCCAGAGTCTGAACTCTTTTAAGTCCCTGGGCCCTGGTCTGAGACCCAGGCCAGCTGGTGCGGGCCAGACAAGCCTCTGAGGTCAGCCCAGCTCCAGGCCAGCACTTGGGAGTCCCTTTGAGTCCTAAGGCAGAGCTGCCTTCTTCAACCCTGCTCAGCATCCGATGAGTGCTCCAGAGTAGGAGACAGTGCCTGAGAAGAGTACCCAGTGAAGCCACAAGGCTCGTTAGCTTTGCAAGCTGGTTGGAGGCTCAGCCCAGCTAGCTCCAAGCCCACAGAGCCTGGCCAGCCCCCTGCAAGGCCTGCCTGGCCCCTGCCTATGGCTGACTTCTTCATCTTGGTCATCCTCTAATCTTGACACTGTTAGGAACTTGACTTTAATGCTGAGTGCTGCTCGACAGTCCCTTCATGCCCCCATAGCTGTCTACTAAGCTGCTACTAAGCACCAAGCGCTCAAGCAATACCTTCCATTCTAGGCCTTCTCTGCAATCACCTTTGCTGCTGCTAACATTCTGGCTGTAAGGCATTGTTACCGCAAAAGTCAAGCTGGGAAAGAAACCAGCTGCAAACTAAACTTTATTCTTTTGGTTGGTTGGCTTGTGCCCACACCTGGCAGTGCTGAGGGCTACTGCTCCCAGTTTTGTGCTCAAAGGTTACGCCCAGACGGGACCAGGGAAATAATGCAGAGTCAGGGTCGGACCCAGACCTCGCATGCTTGCTAAACCTAATGAAGTCTCTCTCTCCAGACTGGTTTTACTTTCGGATACGGCAGTCTGGCACTGGCTTTCCAAGGTCCACTATCACCATATTTTCAGCAAGGTCAGTATCTGGAGTGATCACTACCGTTTGGAGACTGCATCTTCTTGAGCAACCAGCTATTTGGGCCATACTGTCTTGAATCTATATATATGGTGGGAGTGGAAAGGAAGTTTTACAATAAAACTTTTCTTATTTCATTGACCATGTTTCCCCTTTCTGGTCAGTTATGTGGCCAAAGCTGCTGCTGTTATTGTTGTGCTTATTCTCCTCCTCCTCCTCCTCCCTCTCCTCATTCTCCTTTCTTTCCTCATTCTCTTCATCTTTTTTGTTTGTTTACTTGTTTGGGAAGGGCAATCATGGTGGTAATTGGGGGATATTTCCAATTACCAATTTTATTCAGTGCTCAGGATTGCTCCCTGAAATGCTCAAAGAATCATGGGGCCCAGGAACGCATGGAATTCAGTGCTCTAACATGCAAATTGTAGACCCAGTGAGCTACCTTCTCTACTATCTGTCATATTCCCCCACATGTTCAAACATATGGTCATTTACTCAGGAGGCATGTCACTGGCTAGAGGACCCAATTCACTTCTGGGAATCTTTGTTTTGATTCAAAAAAGAAAGGAAATATGACTGTGATTTAGCTCCCCCACAGCCATGCTCAGGAGTCGTGAGATCTCTGCTGAATCCCCAAAGAGTATCAGGAGGGCTGGGAGTTGGGGTGGCCTGCCTCATGCTGCCAGCATAAACTTTATTCACAAGTTTTTTCCTTATTCATTATACCCCCCACAGTCCCCCAAGAGTTTAAAGTCAGGATTAGGGAAGCACAACTTCAAGTGTAGGATTTGCCCTGCCCCGCACCTGTCTCAGCAGGTCTGGACACAGGCCTCAGTGTTTAAGTTTTATTTTATTATTATTGATTTTTAGGTCACACCTGGTGATGCTCAGGGGTTTATGAGACCATATGTGGTGGCAATGACTGAATGGGATCGGCAGAGTGCAAGACGAGGGTTTCACTCTTTCTAAACCTTTAGATCCACTTCTTTGGCCAACCTCTTCCCCCATATCAGATGAAAATGGGGCCCTGAAACAAGAGGTAGATCCTGACTGGAAAAATCCTCAGCACTTCTGAAGTCTAGAGACGGGGCTCTCAAAGTGAGGTTTGAGATACCTGGAGTTGTGATCTTTTCCTGAGGTATTTTAGCAACCTCCTTTTGTGAAAGAAGTTACTCCCAAACTCAGCAGCTTTAAAACAACAAACATGTGTTTCCTTATAGTCCAGTTTAGTGGTCAGTCATGAATCAGTGTAAATTAGTAAAATACCTCTTTGTCAAATTACTCACAGTAACATCCAAGGCAATGGCTGGGACTATGGTGTCACTTGAGGACTTGACCTGAGGAGCATCTGCTTTCATGCTCACCAAAAACCTTCCATGGTTTTTTGCAAGACTTATTTCATCTGCGAGGGTTTGGTGTCTTTGAGACTTAGATAGAAACTCTCTCACCCTGCTGAGCTTCTCAGCCTATGCTTCCAAAATGGCCTCCGGTCTTCCACAGAGCAAAAGCAGGTGCATTAAGAGTGAAAACCACAGTCATCATTACTTACCTCCAAATGGGCATCGTACCCCTTTTGTCATATTTGTCCCTTAGAATAAATAATGGAGTCAGCCTCCACCTGAGGGCAGGGAATTTCAAGCAGGAGACAGGGGAGATGTTTCCAGGGCAGCCTAATACAGGGAGCTATGAAATCTCCCCCTTTCCCAGCACACATCTCTGTGATAGTGGATTCTTCTTGTGTTTTACCTTATATAAGATACTTAATATAGAACCAAGTCTAAGATGCACATTAATGCATCATGATTGCCTATCCTCACAGAAATAAAGGCTCATAAGAATCTCTTAAAATAGCGGGGTAGTTTGAGCCACACAGGACAGCACTCAGGGCTTACTCTGGACTCTGCTCAAGATCACTTCTGGTGGTGCTCAGGGTGCCAAGGATCAAACTGAGATCTGCCACAAACCGAACAAGAGCCTTAACCTCCATACTATTATTACAGTTTCTAAGAATAGAGCAGGGACCCATAATCCCACAATTTAGAAACTACAAGTCTACAAAGGCATAAGTAGAATATTGCCCAAGTAGGCTGTCCTGGATAGGGATGAAGATGAAGGGGTGACCCCTCAAGGAGCCTTAAGAAAGGAGGAGCCTCCAGCTAATACTCATTATTCAGGTCCCTAGAACCCTAGGGCAAAGATGGCCTGACAGAGCCCTTTAGCTTTGCAGGGTCCCCACAGCTCTTTGTAGGTACAAACAATTCTCTCTGCACACACACACTAACAGATATGAGTATATGTGTTAGAGGTATGCACACAGAACACAACTGAACAAGGTGCAGGTAGCTTTGTCTGAGTATGTTCATGTATGCATGTGTGTATATGTGAGCACATGTCTGAGTTAGCCGTGTTAGCCGTGTCTGAATGTGTTTGTATGTGCATATGTGTAAACGTGGATGCATATGTGTACAGGGACCTTCCCTCTCTCCACCCAGCACTGGGCAAGGTCAAACCAGACATAAAAGGAAAGGACCAAAGGGGGCGCCAGCACCCCTGGCCCACCGACAGGGCTGTATTTTCTGAGATCCCCTCTGCCCTCAGGCTCAGGCTCAGCAGGACTCTCAAATATTTTCATCTTCTATGGGAACTTCCTGTTCAGCTTCCTGTTGTTCTTGGACTGTGTGTGTGTGTGTGTGTGTGTGTGTGTGTGTATGTGTGTGTGTGTGTGTTTCTTAAAGACGATTCTTTAATCTGCTCCATTAATTTTACCCAGACAGGCACTGTGGTCAAAGGCACTGTTGGGAAGAGAGAAAATGATCTTGTCATAGCAGGTCAGCTCCTTGGTTGCAGTGAAAGGCTCTAGGAATTGAGCTTGGAGACAGTTTCTTCTACCCCTCAAAAAGCATCTAAGGGTCTTGCTACCCTTTGTGGCATATATTCAGTATAAGGGGCAATGGGAGGAAAGGAGAGAAAAATATGCCATCCTTTTAGGGTGCCTGAGATGACATGGAGCCTCACACTTGCAAGGCTTAAGGCAGGTCCCACCCTTTGAGGATTCTGCCTCCCAAGAATCCAGACTCTAGAAGAGTCCAGGCTGTCTTCTGGGCGGGACAGTTGCACTTGTAAAGGAACTCAGCATCTGTAAGTGCTTCTCTCCCTGGGCTGAATCAGAGGAACTCTTAACTTCCTCAGCTCTCCGTTCCAGGCCTGGACTCCATGAATCCTACCTCTCTCTCAGCTCGCAGTGGTCCTCAAACTATGGCCCGCGGGCTACATATTGTATTTGTATCTGTTTTGTTTCTTCATTGCAAAATAAGATATATGCAGTGTGCATAAGAAATTGTTCATAAGTTTTGTTTTTACTATAGTCAGACCCTCCAGTGGTCCGAGGGACAGTGAACTGGCCCCCTGTTTAAAAAGTTTGAGGACCCCTGTAAGAGGGACAGGACTTATTTGTTCGGGTGCCATTCCTGCCTCACATCTTCATGGCATTCCTGTGATTATGTGTATCCTTAGAAGCAATTTTGTGTCCTTCTCGGTCTATCCATTTCATCCTTAGGCCAACCAAGAATCTAGAAAGGTAGAAGGATCCTTTTTCTTCAGCTAGGTCTCAGGGCAGCTTTCTCTGGGGGTGTCTGCCTGAGGCACAGGTTTACAGGGCTCGGTGACTTCTTTCTGGTCAGAGGGTCAGAGGCAAACTTCACTTCACTGGCTGGCTCTGTCCTCTGCTCTGTCCTTCATTTCCCACCCATACTAACCTCCTTCAGACTCCAGTTATCCCCCCAAAAGCTCTGCAAAGCCTCCCATGGCACCTCCAGCCTAAGAGGAGAACTATCCTGACTTAGTTAAATATTTTTGCCATATAATCTATCTTTTTTTTTTTGCTTTTATTAATTATGACAACAAAGATACAAAGAGAGAGGACAGGGTAAAGTTACAGTGGAAGCCCAATCACCCATAAGCAGAATTCTCGGTAGTCCCATCGATGATATCCCAGCCTTGATCTTTCAACCAAAGAAAATTAAGAAAAACAAAACTGAACCCATGTACAATACAATTAATTTGTCCCTCAAATCCCCAGTTGTATTACATACTATTTCTTAGCAGCACACAATATAATCCAAAGAGATTAGACTTATGTAACTCCTTAAACATTGAGGGCAAAGTACATTTATCTTGTTCCATGCACATGCTTACTAGATTAAGTTAACCTCAAAAGTTTTAGTGGGTTGTTTTTCTTAAGGATTGGAGTCAAGGGAAAGTAGTAATAAATGGTGTTAGAGTGGCATTTGTTTGCATAGGCCCACCAAAATATAAGAGACATGGAAAGAAAAATTATGGTCTAAATACAAGGAGACCCTACCCCTGAAGTTTCCTGGCACAGGACTGACTCTAGGCTCCAGGCAAACTAGTTTGTCCAATTCAAGTCATCGTCTGTAGTGGCAATACACCTTCATTCCTCACATAGTCTCTGTTGTTGGTATCATGCTTCTGTATTAAAGGTCCTGGAGTCTGCATATCCCATATTGCAGTCAGGATGGTGCAGAGCATCCTCTCGTTTCATCTCACACTTAAGGGGCACTAGAGAGAACCATGTCCTGTAGAGCAGGTCATTGTTGTTGTCAAGTCTTCTTAGTGTAATCGGAAGTCTCTTTTTAGGAGGTCGATGTCAGACCCTTGGTAGTGTCTTTCCTGGTAGAGGACTGTTTCCAGCTGTTGCTATAAAAGACCTTGGATGTTTCGTAGATAGCTTGCCTGGTTCTGGCGTGAATGGAGGATGCCCATTCCTCTGAGGCCTGTGCCAGGTCATTCTATCAATGTTCAGGGTGTAAGGTACATTGTACTGAGATTTATTAGATAAGAACTTATCTGTAGGTATAGTGTTTTCCTATTTTAATGTGTCTATGCAAAGAAGGATCAATGCCATGAAGCGTTATTGGTGCATCTGGAGGCCATAGGAACAAGACCAGCAATTTCCATGACATAGTTCAATCATAGGCATCAAACTGAGGGACAGTTCCACCAACAATCCTTATTGAACAGCTTACAAAGAAAAGACAAGATGAAAGTGGATAGAAACATCATGGTAGAAGAATATAGAGAGAGTTACACCATTAAAGAAAATATACATGAAATATTCAAAAGATATATGTGTTTAATTTATGTCCTTCTAAATAGTTCTGGGATTGTTAGATCCACTGTATGTCTTTGGTCTGAGATTAAAACTGTGTATTATAGAACTTAAGAGGGGTAAATCGGGGGTAGTGATGGTTGGGAGGAGTATACGTTCGCGCGGGGGCTCCCCCGAGCGGTTTGCATCATGTAGACTAGTATGAAATTGCCAGTGACAGCATGAGTATAACTGACAAAGCCATATAATCTAATATCTGACTTGTCATAAGAACAAAGAAGATAAAATCACATGGAGTAAAAGACATGTAAATGACTTGTGGAAGTACTGCTTTGTTAAAACTTCCTCATGAAGACACATCATAATGTCTGGGGGCTCTTGGGATACCTCAGTGGCTAAAGCACCTACTTGGCCAAACTGAGGCCAATGAAGCCTCAAATTTGATCCCTGGTGCCACCTCACAGTCTCAAGGGGAATACAGAGGTTCTGCTCTTGGGGAAATTTGGCCACACAACGAAGTGTGAGAATTTCAGGGTACCACTGTCAATTATTTTTCTTTGGTCAAGCAAAATGTGCTAAGTGTCTAAATGTTTGCCCAAAGATGTATGCCAAGAACCTTAAGAAGAATCTCCCAGTAGTGGGGCTCTATCTCCAATACTGCCTCACTAGGCCTCCTTCTCTTCCCCTTTCTGTCTGAAGGATTCCAGAAGAAATAGACCTCACTAGGAAAAAATTTTTTTTTTTGGTTTTTGGGCCACACCCGGTGAGGTTCAGGGGTTACTACTGGCTAGGCACACAAAAATCGCTCCTGGCTTGGGGGACCATGTGAGACACCCAGGGATCGAACCGTGGTCCGTCCTAGGGTAGTGCAGGCAAGATAAATGCTTTACTGCTTGTGCCACCACTCTGGCCCCAACTAGAAAATTTTTGAGACACATTATACTCAAAATGACAAAATTCAAAGATAGAAACAAAACATTGAAAGCAAAAGGATCAGAAACAGAAGTTTCATACCAATGTGGTCCCAGAGGTACACAACAGAAGTAATAATAAATATGACTTCACAGCTAGAAGAGTATGGAAGGATCAGCACAAAAACTTGATGAAATGAACATTGCCATAAGAACACTCTATCCAGTAGATTATCATGCAGATTTGAATGGGCTATACATACAAATTGATGTTATTATTATGAGCAGGCAACAACTTAGAGAATTCATGGCCTTGAAACCAGTTTTGCAAGAAGTGCTCAGAGCTTCCTTTTAAGGACTGCAGAATATTCTCAATATGTGTCATTGAATTTGGCTCTCACTAATGTGTATATGGTGGCCCTCTACTAAATGAAGACTGTTCAAAACATAGTAATCAGTCATCAAAAATTGATTTTCATTCATTTATCTTTTGATAATTCCACTTGCCGTTCCTTGAAGTTTTGTTGGTGCAAGTAATATGAAATCTATTTGCTATAGGTCTTGGGGCTTGGGGCTGGCTGAAAATTCAGGGACATTGGTGGTGTTGGAATATATTGTATGCCTAAATCAACTTTATTATGAGCATCTTGTAAACCATGGTGTTTTGTAAAAATTAAAAAAGTTTTAGATGTATAATGTATCTTGTGTAATGTATAATATATATTATAATACATAATTATATATAACATAGAACGTATAATGTATACTTATTTTTTCTCTATTATTCCCCACTGGTTATCTGAGAATTACAAAATTTATTTACAATATTATAAGTGCACTTTTCAATTTACTGCATATTGTGGAATGTGAGACCAATATTAAAAGAAAATATTCAGATTTCCCCCTTCTAGTTCTTGTGTATTGGATGCATTGATTTCACTCATATATCAGCTTATAGAAGCATGTTTAATACATTTAGTTATTATATTTTGAAGGTAATTTGTTAATCAATCAAAAAACAAAAATAACTAAAACTTTTATATTTTTATGCCTTCTTTGATGTTTATATGAAGAACATTCTGAAGATCATTTTCCTGCTCTAAAGATATTTTATAAAAGCAGTTCTTGCAAAATAAGTCTTCTTAGTAACAAACTCAATTTTCCTTTTTATACAAAAGGTTTACAATTTTATTTAGTCCTAATCTTCCATTTCTCTTAATGTTGAGGTCAAATCTTTCTAACCATCTCTATTATTAATGTCATGGAGCTTTTACCTATCTTCTTTGTGATTTATTTAAATTTATTTTTGTGTTTACTAAAATGTTTACCATCATGCTAGTGTTTTTGTGTCCTTGAGATAGATAACATGGAAGTGGGATCATAGAGTATTCTTAGTTTTATGAAGTCTCTACCCAGTTTTTTTCCATAGAGACCTAACCAAAAGACAAGTTTTTCTTATCCATCAGAGAATACTGATTTCTTTTTCACCACATCCTGATTGTTTCCAAGTTTGTTTGTTTTTTTTTTTGATGTATGTCTTCCTCACTGGTTTGACCTGATAACTCCTTGCCATTTTGACTTACATTTTCTAATGAGAAATGATGATGAATGCTTTTACATATGCCTTTTAGTAGAATGGGAGTTCTCTTCAGGAAAATGTGTGTTCATCTCATCCATCACTCTCTAATGAGATGAAGAGATATTTTGTATTGTTGATATTTGTGAATGCTTTGCACATCAAATATTTTCTCCCATTCAGTTAATATTTTTATTTTAGTCTATTTTTTAACATTAGAAATGTTTTCTTTGTTTGCAGTAGTCACATTTATTTATTTTTAAAATTTCCTTTATTATAGGAGTTCCTTTAAAATAAGACTTGTCTAGGGTCTATATCTTGTAGAACTCACCCTCTGTGATTTAATTTCATGTCTGGGGGTAAGGATAGTCCAGTTTCCTTAATTTCCTTCACTAATATTTCCCAATTCCCCATCACTGTTTGCTTCTTGGTTTTTCTTTCCCCACTGTGTGGTATTAGATCCTTTGTCATGAATTAAGTATCAAAAATGGAGGGGTTATTTCTTGTCTTTCAACTCCACATTGAGATATATATATTTCCATATCTTTTATATTTCTTGCTTCCAAATACTAGACTTGGAGGTTTAGGTTTCAATATATTGGGTGAATAGACCATTAAGAAGAAATCTCTGTGTGTTCAGATATGCAGATATCTGGTCTTAAATATGCATAACAAAATGGAGACAAATCATACTCGTAATGATCTCCTTAGCCTCCATACTATTTTTCTAGTCTAGCCTTTTCTGGTTATTCTGTTACAGGTATCATCATAAAAGAGAAGATACATTTATAACCTTGTTATCTGAGAGTCTGCAATGGAAAGGTCTTTCGTTGTGATCATCAGGAGGGTCCTCTTCAAAGTCAAAGGGCTCTGTTTTCCAGCCTTCCTAGAAGAAAACCAGGCTGGGTGTTTCATTCGGCAAGAAATCCAGTACCTCCTCAGGACAGGTATTGTGCCAGGGGCTGCTGAAAGAGTTGGACAAGGTCTTGTTCTTGTTCCCAAAGAATTCAATAATGACATTAAAATGTGAGAAATACAAATAAAATGTTATAGACAACTGTGGGGAAAAGGAGGTGCAAAGGACCTGCAGCTACCTCTAGATCAGAAGTTGTCCCAGAAAAGGAGACATCAGGGTCACATGTGAAAATTCCTATTAGAATGTTCCAGATGGGGACATGATTAATTGCTTGTTTGAGTCCAGGCTATTTCTGACTTTGGAGCAAGTTGTCACCATGTGTATGAAAGGTCGCCAGTACTGGGCATAGCAGAGCATCAGAAAGCGACTCTCAGCTCTCTGTCCCACTGGACAGTGCTTGTGCAAAGATGCCATCAAGTTTGGTGGCTTTTCTTCCCAGGATTCTCTGCATCTGGTCCTAGAAGCAATGGGGGTCCCCTAATTGAAATTGAAGTTTTATGTCTTAAATAAAGAAAGTATCCAAAGTGCTCCAAATTCTCCACCAACTGATGCCAGCTCATAGCAAATCAGACTGGCTCATTATCGCAAGAACCCTTGGCTCATACTAAAGATGAGCAAACAGGTTGGTGAATGATAATGCAGTCACACTGGGCCCTGAACTTACACAACCATTGGCAGGCTGGTTCCTTCAGCAAACCTGGAACATGGGCAGAAGATGAATATTATTCCCTGGGGGAAGTGGAAATTGGGGAAGTTGGCCAGGACTCCAGCCAGGCCCTTGCCTCCTGCCCCCAGCCCAGTACCCAGAAAGCCAGTGGGGTGGAGATTTCTTGGTAGACTGTCTCCCTGACACTTCTCAAATCTCTTCTGGAAGCTGCTGCCCACTGGGCCTGGCTGTGTGGCCTGCTCTGACTCTGGCTAGACCTTGAACCCTACTGTTCTGGGAAGACAATGAGGAGGATCCACTTCTCTGCTTCTTCTCCCCACCCAGCTTGGCATTATTATTCTCATACATGACTCCAGGCTACCTCTTTGTTGGCTCAGGTTCAGGGAAACGACAGGGATCTAAAGAGGAAGGTTGCCTGTTGGCATGTGATGGCATCAGCAGGTGGTGGAAACAACTTGCTCTTTCCTGGACTGCTTCGGATGGTTCACTGAGAATGGAACACAGGTGGGTTCAGGAGAGGGGCCAGGAGATGGGCTTGACCCAGGATCCACTGTCATCCCAGCCTAGAGAGCAGATGCTTAACTCTCCTCATGAGATCCTTCTATGCAGTTCTCAACCTTTCTGAATCTTTTCTCTCTTGTACATTAGTCTCTCAGTCTCTGCCTCTCTCCTATCTCTGTCTCTGTGCGGTTCTCTTTCCCATCTTTTCCTTTTCCTATACATTCACCTCTCTCTTCCCTTTTCCTCTCCCTTTCTCCCTTTCTGTCTCCCCTTTCAGTTTCTCTCTTTCCATTCTCCAACTTTCTCTTTACTCCTACTTGGCCAGCCTCATGTCAAGGAGTAAAAAGGTGTTCTTAGGGAGGAATTCTTTAATCAGGTCTGTTAAAAAAGGAAGTAGGTACATTACCATCTTCATAAGCAACAAAACACAGCCATCTTAATTTAACTTTTTTTTTCCCCAGCCATTGGCTTGTGGCTAGAGCAAAAATAGGTCTCCCTGTTTCTGGCACACACATTGCCCAACCCAAGCTCTGTGCCAGCCCTGTTGGCAGAAGCGCTGCAGAGGCCAGAATCTTGTTACTCAACTCAGGGCCTATGCCAGGACTTCAAACCAAGCAGGTCTCCTAGTTAAGGCTGTGGAGCACCCTGAGGGCAGAGGGGGATGAGGGAGAGCTGAGGCTGCTGCCCACCTGGTGTTTTGGGAATGCTGGCCCTCTGCCTCCTCCTCTTCTTAAGTGGGGTGCTGCAAGGGGTTTGGCAACGCTCCCCTTTGGCTCGATGCTCTGCCCAGTGACACCCCACAGCTTGGGGCAAACTGTCAGATCATGCCTAGCCCAGCATCATGAAATTTATTGGGTGAGCATTTGAATAAGGATTTAAAGTTACATAATGTGCTTAGCTCATAACAGCCCTACAGAGGAGATTTTACTGTGACTTTAGTGGGTCAGCAGGACAAAAAAGGGTAAGTCTCTGGGTTAGGATGCAATTCACTTTAGCATTCTGGAAATCTTTTTTTTTTTTGTTTGCTTTTGTTTGGGGGCCACACCTGGTGGTACTCAGGCTCAGGGTTTACTCCTGGCTCTGCATTCAGGATTTATTCCTGCCCATGCTTGAGGAAATCATATGAGATGCTGGGGGGTGGAACCCAGTCTGCCACATGCAAGGCATATGCCTTCCCCACTATGCATGATTCTGGGCCAGAGGTTTCTGAAATTCTTTGCCTAGTTTCCCACCTGAGATTCTGGGGTCTGCATGCCCCACCCACCCACCACCCACTTCCCTTGTTTCCATGGGGGAACTAAGTATTGGATGAGGGTTTTGGGATTAGGCACTTGTGCCTCACTCCATCTATTAGGGTCCTAGTTCCTTACCTAAATTAAGGGGGGGCAGGCACAGCCCCTGGTCAACCAGGTAACTTCAAGTTCACTTTATAGACAACTTTATAGGTAGAGTCAGGATGTCGATCCACTCTCTAGTAAACCCAAATAGCTACTATTTATTATCATTTTATAATGTTCATCTCCTGTGGAGCAATGCTTGGTCAGTTGGCACACACTTGACAATTCATTGTGGGGGCTAGTGAATGCAGTAGTTGGGGATCACCAGGGCTACACCAAGGTCTCTGGTACCCTATGGAGCATTATGTACTCTATCCTGCAAAGCCCAAAAGCATCCCCCAGAGAGACATGGGTGGAAGTAGGATGAAGCACATGGTGAGTCTTGGGTTCAGTCCTACTGCAGGCTCTGATAACTTGCCCAGAGTTATTTTGCTTTATAGAGACCCTGGGGTATAGACTCTGCTTAACTACACTCAAATCCAGCCAGCTCCTTTCTCTCTGAATGCCTGCTGTTCGACTGTGCACAGCCCCCAATCAAACTTAAAAGCCTATGATGTTAGCTCCAAGTGTCAAAATGCTAGCTTTGGGTCCCAGGACCCAGATTTGATACCTGGCTCCACATGATCTCCACATGAGCACCACAGAGAATGACCTCTAAGCCCTGAGCATTGCTGGGTAGGACCCCCAGCCCTACAAAAAAAAAAAGTCTTAATTTCTCTGAATTTTGTCAGTGTTTCCTGCCATGAAGGAGGAGTCAGTCTTTGAGATCTTCTGCCTTCCCGAAGACTCACAGATGGGGCTGGGGAGACAGGAACATGCCTGTGTCCAGCATTGAGCACTTGCCTTACATGTATGAATTCCAGACTCCATGCCCAATTACCCCCCCCCCACACACACACACACTCATACGCGCGTTTTATTTGGGAAGGAGTGATGGTTTGAGGGGCTAAAGGGCATGCTTTGCCTGTGGAGACTGGTTTATCCATGATTCTACACTATCCAAGTGACCACACCCCAAAATAAGAATAAAATGTAATAGAAGTTTGTAGATGTGACACACAGAACTGTCACCA